>NW_021604674.1:989126-1009079 GCF_004785775.1 Grammomys surdaster | reverse complement strand
GGGTGGTGATGTCTTCTTCTGCACTGAGAAGAGCCACCCTGGAGGTGCGGGTGGTGATGTCTTCTTCTGCACTGAGAAGAGCCACCCTGGAGGTGTGGGTGGTGATGTCTTCTTCCGCACTGAGAAGTTCTCAAGTCAGGTATACTGGTTGATTCGCTCCAGTGAAGCATCTTCATGTTTCCTGTAAAGGAAAAATATGCTTCTCAGGGGGTTTCTCTTCCCTGGATTTGTTATTATTGTCTATTTGTTTGATCAGTCTCTCTGGCAGCCATCGTGCGGCATCTGCCGTTTGGGAATATATGCAGACAGATCTTCTTCCCCAGATAAGCACTGGATCTGGCCCATTCCAGGTTCCAGTTAATGGGTCTTTCTAGAGGACTGTTGTAAAATTCTTTTTGGTATTAGGATGTCAGAATCTATCTGTAGCAGACTTTCCTTCAGAATCTGAAGATTTGTGATTAGTAGGAATCAATGGAAGTAACAACAGTTGAGCTATCTTCCTTCCTGTAGGAATAGTGACTATATTCTGTATTGTCTTGGCCATTACCTTAATCTCACCTTGATAATCATTGTCTATAACTCTAGGAAAAATTTGTAGTCTCTCCATAGTAGCACTGTTTCTTCTCACTATCAGGCCAAACATATTTGGATAGAGTGGTCCAAACACTCCAGTGGGTAAGGCCTGAGGTCCCATTTCTGGGGTTAATACTGTGTGGGTGGCAGAACTGAGGTCCAGTCTTGTACTTCTTGGTGTTGTTCGACTAAGTTCTGAAAGGGGTTGTTGTTTGTCGGTATGAAACTGACTGCCCCATAAGCCTGTTTTGGCTTGTATTGGTTCGGGGCCTGGGGCTGGCCCCTGTTCCCGTTTCCCTGATTATAGGAAAGGGTGTTTCCTTGTGTATCTGTCTTGGACCTACATTCACTAGCCCAATGTCTTCCACGTTTGCAACGTGGGCATAGCCCAGGCTGTTTTCTGGGCTGTCTCTGGGTTAACTCATTTTCTGTTTTGTAATATTTTGAAAAGTGTCTAGGCTTGTCACATTTAAAACAGGCCTTTTTGTCTCTATTTGCCAAAAAGTCTCTTACTGATTGTCCTTGCATGGCGGCTGCCATAGCTAAGCCCTGTTGGTAGGAGGGCCCTATATCAGAACAGAGTCTGATATACCCAGTAAGGTCTGTCTTTTTCCTGTAGGGTCTAATGGCTGCTTGGCAGGCAGAATTGGCATTTTCATATGTAAGTTGTTTCACATAATCTATACCTGCCTCTACATTACCAAAAATCCTCCCTGCTGTTGTCATTAATCGATGAACAAAATCAGAAAATCGTTCATCAGGCCCTTGTCTGACTGAGGTCAAAGATGCACCAGGGTCTCCCTTTACTGGGAGTTTGCGCCAAGCCTTCATGGCCGCATTTTGAATTTGAGCGAATAAGCCTGGGTCATATTGCATCTGGTTATCACTAGAAGCAAATTGTCCTTCTCCTACTAAGGCATCAAAGGACCAACCATTACCTGCCTGAATGTTTCTCTTAGCTGTCTCTTTACAATTCTCATGATACTCTGATTTCCAAATAAGATAGTCACCACCACTAAGAACTGCTCTCACTAGAGTATCCCAATCACCAGGAGTCAGCCACTCCTCTGCAACAGATTCTAAGATTGCAAGAGTAAAGGGAGCAGTGGCACCATATTGTGACACTGAATTTTTTAATTCTTTAATAATTTGAAAGTTAAACCCTGTGTGATGTCTCCACACAACTCCTTGAGCATCTCTAGTCTCTGATACAGGGAAAACCTTAACCTCTCTCTCCTCTGGCTGATCTGTGGCTGAACTAAAACCAGAGGACAGGGGTTGCCTTTGGACTCCAGGTTGAGAAACTCGAGGACCTGAGGAATTTTCCTTGTCCTCTTGAGACCTCTTCCCTGTCTTTAATTTTTGTATCTGATTAATTAAGTCCTGATACTCTTCCTCTAACTCTATTTGTTGTTTAAGGAGAGAAATTTGTTGTTTAAGAAAAGAAATTTTGTCCTGTAACTCCTTTCTGTGATCTTCGACCACCATCTCCATAGCAGGAGCATCTGGAGGTGGAGGAGCACAGGGAGGGGGCCTTCGGGAAGAAGGCCATTCAGGATCAAAATATTTGGCTGCCTCTTCCTCTAGGTCAGCACAATCTGGCTCTGACAAATTGATTACTTCAACCTTTGGTCCTATTTTGGATTCTATGTGTTTCTTTTTCTTTTGGGCATGAAAGGCAACATTTAAACAGCGAAACAAAAGCAGACAATTGATACACGTAAATAGCAAGCAACAGAACAAAACCAGAGAGTTGAGTTCAGGCTGACTTATTTCTTTCCCCATTATTACTATGACTTACTGGTCTCCACACGGCAGTTTTCTGTGGCAATCACCTCTGTTTCACCTCTGAATTTTCAGTCGATCCTCCTTCCAGTAACGTCCCTCACTGGGTCTCTGGTTCTTGCTGCCGCACGTCTGGGCGCCACTTTGTAGCTGTCGTTTCTTTTGTAACGGCCGTCAGGTTCTGTTATTTTGTAAAGGCCGGCCGGTTCTGCTGCTCCGGTCGGCAGGTCAGGGTCTAACAAGAGAGAAAGTGGGGACGGAGGAAGGGGAAAAAAGGGGCGAGAGACGCAAAAGATAGATACAAGCCAGAGTCCGGTGGAGTCTCTTCAAGTCTTCTTTATTCTCCTCTCTTCTTACTATATTCTCACTCCTTCAGTCTCCTGACACCTCTCACTTTCTCACTCCTTCTTGTACTTCCTACTTCCTACTACCTCCTACTACTTACTACCTCTACCTCTTCGACTCCTCTACTCCTCTACTCCCCTATAGAAGGGAAATCCTGGGTATTTATACCCTTTACCACGTGACTTGCCCTCGTGGACAATCTCAACTGAAGCCACTACGTCACGTGCCTTGTAGCCATGGATACCAGGAGCACCTGGCAGCTGGGGGCACTAAACAGTGTAACAAGATGTTTATCAGAGTGCGCTCAGCTATTGCAGGCTGTTGAAACAAGTCTCTTGTCAGGGTATATGGCTCGAGATGGCTGTAAAGATGATAGCCACTTTCGGCTAAGAGTCGGCTCCCAACAACCACTCATAGGTGTGCATTTTACTTTGATGAATTCTTAGGGTGATGGACTATCAACTTCGGATAATAACTTAGTTATAAGTCTGAGTGGTGCCAAAGAGATGGTGTTGGCTACATGCACAGTGAGATGCAGAGTCATATGCTTCTGTATTTTCACTTGAAATGGGTCGCAAGATGCTTGTGTAATGGAGCTCTTCTCAGAACAAGGCCCAATCTGAAAAGGTAGTTTTATACAGTACAAAACAACTTAAAGCAGTACACTGGCTGATTTCAACATATACTAATGGGAATAATCTTAACACAGCAAGACAAATACCACATGTTTTCACATGTGGAACTGAAAACAATTGAACTCACATAAGAAAAGTAGAATGCAGTGGTTATGAGTGGGTGGGAAGTGGAGGGAATGGGTGGATAGATGATTGTCAAAATGTACCAAATGCAACTGATTGCTGTGAGAATGTGTCTTCTAATAGCGTCAGAAGCTACACCCATTAAAGTCTCACCAACATGTCTGCCCTAATGTGAGCTGAACAAGAATGATACCAATGGACATGCCAAAGTGGATGGAGAAAGCCCACAAGGCCTCAACCCCACAAGAGGAACTATGATCTTCTGAAGAATGCTGTGCATGGGAGAAATAATTTTCCCCATGGAAGAGCACACCAACTGGTTACCCAATACTAAATGATCAGCCCTGAAAATGTACAAAAATGTAAGAGTATCCAGACTGATCAGGTAATATTTAGGAATATATACATTTGATGACAGTTGATGAAGAAATAGTCCATAATTCTGAAAGGGAACAAGGAAAGGATTTAGAAGGAAGAAAAAGATGGGGGGGGAATGATATTTTAAAATTTCAAAAAGTAGGATTAATTATTAAATTAAAAAATAAAATGTCAAGTGCATGATAAATGGATATGAATAATAATTCAATATTATATATTCTTTTTTTTATAATATATTTTTTTTCTTTTTTTTTTTGAACATGAAATGCTTTTTTATAGCATGTTTTACAAGGGGAGGGGGTAAGAGGGTCCAGGTGGTGGAAAAGTACAAAATCTTCTTGGCCTGTGCCTTGAAACATGTCATGGTCTATATGGTACACTGCCTTGAATTATGATCTACCTGCAGTTCTTCAGAAGATATGGTACACTGCTTGAGTTATGGTCTCCCTGCTATTCTTAAGAAGACATGGTACTCTGCTTTGAGTCTATCTGCAGTTGCTAAGCAGGATCTTGCAGCTGCCAAGCTTCAGAGGACATTATGCAGGTGGGGAAAGGTAGGGGGTAAGGGTAAGGGCGAGGGTCCTGGCTTCTGGCATCTCCCCCTTCTCTGTTTAGTTAGAGAAGGCGTCTTATGTTCAATCCCAACTATGTGAGTTTTGAATTTGGATGTCTAATTATGGGGGGTCTTAGACAAGTTCACAACCCCAAAACACTGATGTGAGACAAGTCACATCGATGGTCGAAGGCTTTAGGCTGTCGACGATGGGCAACGTCAAGGGACTCTGATGTGGGTGAAAGGAGGGTGAGAGCCCTGTCTTAGGCCATGTAGGCTGCATCCACTCCCAGCACCACGCACTCCTTTTCGGCTGCATTGGGTGGGCCCCTGGGAAGTGGACCTACAATAATCCCGTCATTGGGCTAACTCACAGCCATCCTAGTCTCTTGTATATGTTCAAGTTACCAACCATTTGTCAGTTTGGGGTGTAATATTGTCATAAAGGAAGGCTCCCCAATGTTAGCGGCCATATCAAGGGTGGCCTTGGTTTAGGAAAAAGCCAATTTTTGTTGTGGTGATCAAGAGGCCAAGCTCTCTAGCGAGAGAAATGAGGGCAAAGCCAGGCATACCAGGTACCCTTCTGGAGGGCGTGGAAGTCTAGGGGTCGACCATAGGGGGAGGCAGGGGAGCTGACAGCTGTGTCAGTCTCCTGCGGAGTCACTTCTGGATCCTCTGCAATTTTCAGCTGATGGTAATGAACTTCAACTGCCTTCTTGATGGCAGCATCAACCTGGTTCCGTGGACGACAGGTCACGGGCGATGATCTCTGTCTTGCTCAATCTTGATGTCGTGCGCACATCCTCTCAATGAGGGTCCGTCCGGATGGGTCCTTGCCTCGAGCCCCACGTCTGGGTGCCACTTGACCCGACCGGCGGGTCCTGGTTATTCGTGGGGGCGAGGAGGACTGCAACCTGCTATTCTTCAGAAGATATGGTACACTGCTTGAGTTATGGTCTCCCTGCTATTCTTCAGATGATATGGTACACTGCTTTGAGTCTATCTGCAGTTGCCAAGCAGGATCTTGCATTTGCCAAGCTTCAGGGGACCTTGTGCAGGTGGGAAAAGGTAGGGGGTGAGGGTAAGGGCGAGGCTCCTGGCTTCTGGTCCATCTGGGTTAGAACTTCTAATAGCAGGCATCACGGGTGATTCAATTTTACCTGGAAAGAAAAAAGAAGGGGATTCTCAGGGAGATTTCTCTTCCCTGGATGTAAATTGTTATTCATCGTATTTATGATTGGGCCTGGCTTTGTGAGGGTATCTATTTTTTTCATTAATATTTGTGGTAGCCGGTTAGCTGTGCCTTCTGTGGTATTGGGCAGGCATATCAGTCCTCGGCTCCATAAGGGAACTGGGACTGGGGCATTCCCTTTATGGGTATGAGGGTCCTTCCCCATATCTGTGGCAAAGTTTTGTTGGTCTTGGTGGTGCCCGAGGTCACCAACATGGTCAGCAAGAGATTTGCCATGAGCTTTCAGCTTTAGAGAGAGAAAAGTGAACAAGGCATGATGGAGAGTATTTCAGGGGGACTCCTTCTGAGGGGGTACTGTTCCCCCTCTTTTGTTTTTAAAGCCAATTTTTCAGAGTTCTTGTAAAATCAGGGCAGAAGCGCCAACAGTTGCTCCTTCCACACTCAGAGAGTCATGAAGGCCTTATTTAAGGATATATAAATCTATATTAATAATCTTTTGTCAAAGGACTTTTATAGCTCCACTGACAATTAATCAGACTATATGATATATCGATTAGAAATAGCTTTTTCTACTTTTTGTGAGATTACCTCTCTTTTGTCAATTAACTGTTGAGGAAGTTAGGGTTTACCTCTCTCTTGAGAATATTGAACAGAGATTTAAATTCTTTTGTGGAGAGCTTAAAATAGTATCTTAGCCAATTTGCATCTCCTAGAAACTTTTGAAATTAATTTAAAATAAATAGACTCCCTTTTTTTAAAATTCTTTATCTGTGTGGGGTTTTTATTGGGTATTATACGTATTTACCTTTCAATGTTGTCTCCTTTCTCATTCTCCCCCCAAATCCCTTATCCCCTACCCCTTCCTCCTAATTTTTGTGATGGTGTGCTCCAAACATCCTCCCAGTCCCATCTCCCTGCTCTCGAATTCCAACACAGTAGGGGATCCAAACTTTTGGGGACCTTGGCCCTCCACTTTCACTGGAGTCTAACAAGGTCACCCTCAATTCCCTATACAGGTGCGTGAGTCCCTCCCTTTGTGCTCTCTGGTTGGTGGTTTAGACTTTGGGAGTTCTGGTTGAAACTTTTGATGCTCCTTCTAAAAAGGACCAACGCATTCATACTTTGGTCTTCCTTCTTCTATGTGAGTTTTATGTGGTCTATATGAAGATTCTTAGAAATTGTGAGCTTTTGGGCTAATATCCACTTATCAGTGAGTGCATACCATGTATGTTCCTTTGAGATTGGGTCATCTCACTCAAGATGATATTTTCCAGCTCCATCCATTTGCCTAGGAATTTTGTGAACTGATTGTTTTTAATAGCTGAGTAGTACTCCATTGTATAAATGTACCACATTTTCTGCATCCATTCTTCTGTTGAAGGGCATCTGGGTTCTTTCCAACTTCTGGCTATTATAAATAAGGCTGCTATGAACATGGTGGAGCATGTGTCCCTGTTGTATGTTGAAACTTCTTTTGGGTATATGCCCAGGAGTGGTATAGCTGGGTCCCTGGGTAACGCTATGTTCAATTTTCTGAGATACCGCCAGACTGCCTTCCATAGTGGTTGTACCAGTTTACAATCCCACCAACAGTGGAGGAGTGTTCCTCTTTCTCCACATCCTCGCCAACATGTACTGTCACCTGTGTTTTTGATCTTAGCCATTCTGACTGGTGTGAGGTGGAATCTCAGTGTTGTTTTCATTTGCATTTCCCTGATAACTAGGGATGCTGAACACTTCTTTAGGTGCTTCTCAACCATTCGAGCTTCCTCAGTTGAGAATTCTTTGTTCAGGTCTGTGCTCCATTTTTTAATAGGGTTCTTTGATTGTCTAGAGTCTAATTTCTTCAGTTCTTTGTATACCTTGGATATTAGCCCTTTATCAGATGTAGGGTTGGTGAATATCTTTTCCCAATCTGTTGGTTGCCGCTCTGTCCTATTGACTGTGTCCTTTGCTTTACAGAAGCTTTGCAGCTTTATGAGGTCCCATTTGTCAATTTTTGGTCTTAGAGCACAGGCCATTGGCGTTCTGTTCAGGAACTTTTTCCCTGTGCCTATGTATTCCAGGCTTTTTCCCAGTTTCTCTTCTATTAGTTTCAGTGTGGCTGGTTTTAGGTGGAGGTCCTTAATCCACTTGGAATTGAGCTTTGTACAAGGAGATAAGTATGGATCAATTTTCATTTTTCTACATGCTGACCACCAGTTGGACCAGCACCATTTGTTGAAAATGCTATCTTTTTTCCATTCGATGGTTTTAGCCCCTTTGTCAAAGATTAAGTTACCATAGGTATGGGGGTTCATTTCTGGGTCTTCTATTCTATTCCACTGATCCTCCTGCCTGTCTCTGTTCCAATACCATGCAGTTTTTATCACTATTGCTTTGTAGTACAGCTTGAAGTTGGGGATGGTGATTCCTCCAGAAGTTCTTTTATTGCTGAGAGTAGTTTTCGCAATCCTGGGTTTTTTGTTATTCCAAATAAATTTTAAGATTGCTCTTTCTATCTCTGAGAAGAATTGAGTGGGAATTTTGATGGGGATTGCATTAAATCTGTAGATGGCTTTTGGCAAAATAGCCATTTTTACTATATTAATCCTTCCAATCCATGAGCATGGGAGATCTTTCCATCTTCTGAGATCGGCTTCGATTTCTTTCTTCAGGGGAATGAAGTTCTTGTCATACAGGTCTTTTACTTGCTTGCTTAGGTTCACACCAAGGTATTTTATATTATCTGTGACTATTTTGAAGGGTGTCATTTCCATAATTTCTTTCTCAGCCAGTTTATCTTTTGAGTAGAGGAAGGCTACTGATTTGCTTGAGTTAATTTTATATCCAGCCACTTTGCTAAAGTTGTTTATCAGGTTTAGGCGTTCTCTGGTGGAAGTTTTGGGGTCACTTAAGTATACTATCATATTATCTGCAAATAGTGAGATTTTGACTTCTTCCTTTCCAATTTGTATCCCTTTGACCTCCTTGTGTTGCCTAATTGCTCTGGCTAGGACTTCCAATACTATATTAAATAAGTAGGGGGAGAGTGGGCAGCCTTGCCTAGTCCCTGATTTTAGTGGGATTGCTTCAAGTTTCTCTCCATTTAGTTTAATGCTGGCTACTGGTTTGCTGTAAATTGCTTTTACTATGTTTAGGTATGGACCTTGAATTCCTGACCTTTCCAAGACTTTTATCATGAAGGGGTGTTGAATTTTGTCAAATGCTTTCTCAGCATCTAGTGAGATGATCATGTGGTTTTTTTCTTTGAGTTTGTTTATATAATGGATTACATTGATGGATTTCCGAATATTGAACCAACCCTGCATTCCTGGGATGAAGCCAACTTGATCGTGATGGATAATTGTTTTGATGTGTTCTTGAATTCGGTTCGCTAGAATTTTATTGAGTAATTTTGCATCAATGTTCATAAGGGAGATTGGCCTGAAGTTCTCTTTCTTTGTTGGGTCTTTGTGTGGCTTAGGTATGAGTGTAATTGTGGCTTCAAAGAATGAGTTGGGTAATGTACCTTCTGTTTCTATTTTGTGGAATAGTTTGAAAAGAATTGGGATTAGGTCTTCCTTGAAGGTCTGATAGAATTCTGCACTAAAACCGTCTGGTCCCGGGCTTTTCTTTGTAGGGAGACTTTTAATGACTGCTTCTATTTCTTTTGGGGTTATGGGACTGTTTAGATGGTTTATCTGGTCCTGATTTAACATTGGCAACTGGTATTTGTCTAGGAAATTGTCCATTTCATCCAAATTTTCCAATTTTGTTGAATATAGGCTTTTGTAGTAGGATCTGATGATTTTTTTAATTTCCTCAGTTTCTGTTGTTATGTCCCCCATTTGAGTTCTGATTTTATTAATTTGGATACTGTCTCTCTGCCCTCTGATTAGTCTAGCTAAGGGTTTATCTATCTTGTTGATTTTCTCAAAGAACCAGCTCCTGGTTTTATTGATTCTTTGGATAGTTCTTTTTGTTTCAATTTGGTTGATTTCAGCCCTGAGTTTAATTATTTCCTGCCTTCTACTCCTCTTGGGTGTATTAGCTTCTTTTTGTTCTAGGTCTTTCAGGTGCTCTGTCAAGCTGTTAGTGTATGCTCCCTCCAGTTTCTTTTTGTAGGCACTTAGAGCTATGAATTTTCCTCTTAGCACTGCTTTCATTGTATCCCATAAATTTTGGTATGATGTGTCATCATTTTCATTAAATTCTAAAAAGTTTTTAATTTCTTTCTTTATTTCTTCCCTTACCTGATTATCAAGGAGTAGGGTGTTGTTCAGTTTCCATGTAAATGTGGGCTTTCCATTCTCTTTGTCATTTTTGAAGACCAGCCTTAGACCATGGTGATCTGATAGGATGCAGGGACTTATTTCAATTTTCTTATATCTGTTGAGGCCTGTCTTGTGCCCAATTATATGGTCTATTTTGGAGAAGGTACCATGAGGTGCTGAGAAAAAGGTATATTCTTTTGCTTTAGGGTGAAATGTTCTATAGATATCTGTTAAGTCCATTTGGTTCATAACTTCTGTTAGTTTTACTGTATCTCTATTTAGTTTCTGTTTCCATGATTTATCAACTGCTGAGAGTGGGGTGTTGAAGTCTCCCACTATTATTATGTGAGGTGCAATGTGTGTTTTGAGCTTTAGTAAGGTTTCTTTTATGAAATTCGATGCTCTTGTATTTGGCGCATAGATATTCAGAATTGAGAGTTCATGTTGGTTGACTTTTCCTTTGACAAGTATGAAATGCCCTTCCTTATCCTTTTTGATAGTTTTAAGTTGAAAGTTGATTTTATTCGATATTAGAATGGCTACTCCCGCTTGTTTCTTAGTGCCATTTGCTTGAAAAATTGTTTTCCAACCTTTTACTCTAAGGTAGTGTCTGTCTTTGTCACTGAGGTGGGTTTCCTGTAAGCAGCAAAAAGCTGGGTCCTGTTTGCGTATCCAGTCCGTTAGCCTATGCCTTTTTATTGGGGAATTGAGTCCATTGATGTTAAGAGATATTAAGGAGAGGGTGTTCTTGCTTCCTGTCATTTTTGCTAATAGTGGAGACATCATTTGTGTGGTTATCTTCTTTTGGGTTTGATGGAAAAGGATTATTTTCTTGCTCTTTCTGGGGTATGATTGCCCTCCTTGTATTGGAGCTTTCCTGCTATTATCCTTTGTAAAGCTGGATTTGTGGGAAGATACTGTGTAAATTCAGTTTTGTCATGGAATATCTTAGTTTCTCCGTCTATGGTAATTGAGAGTTTTGCTGGGTAAAGTAGCTTGTGCTGGCATTTATGTTCTCTTAGGGTTTGTATGATATTTGTCCAGGATCTTCTGGCTTTTATAGTATCTGGTGAGAAGTCAGGTGTAATTCTGATAGGTTTGCCTTTATATGTTATTTGGCCTTTTTCCCTTACTGCTTTTAAAATTCTGTATTTGTTTTGTACATTTTGAGTCTTGATTATTATGTGACGGGAGGTATTTCTTTTTTGATCTAGTCTGTTTGGCGTTCTGTAGGCTTCTTGTGTGATTATGGGCATCTCATTCCTTAGGTTAGGGAAGTTTTCCTCAATAATTTTGTTGAAGATATTTACTGGCCCTTTAAGTTGGGAATCTTCACTCTCATCTATACCTATTATCCTTAGGTTTGGTCTTCTCATTGCGTCCTGGATTTCCTGGATATTTTGAGATAGCAACTTTTTGCATTTTGCATTTTCTTTGATAGTTGTGTCAATATTTTCTAAGGTATCTTCTGCACCTGAGATTCTTTCTTCTATCTCTTGTATTCTGTTGGTGATGCTTGTGTCTATGACTCCTGATTTCTTTTTTAGGTTTTCTATCTCCAGGATAGTCTCCCTTTGTGATTTCTTTATTGTTTCCACTTCCATTTTTATGTCCTGGATGGTTTTGTTCAATTCCTTTATCTGTTTGTTTGTGTTTTCTTGTAATTCTTTAAAGGATTTTTGTGTTTCTTTAAGGACTTCATCCTGTTTTCCTGTGTTCTCCTCAAGTTTTTTGATAGTGTTATTTACTTCCTTCTTGTAGTCCTCTAGCATCATCATTAGAAATGATTTTAGATCTGGTTCTTGTTTTCCTGGTGATATGGGTAGTTCAGGACTTTCTAATGTGGGAGAACTAGGTTCTGATAATGGCAAGTACCTTGGGTTGCTGGTGCTTGTGTTCTTGCGCTTGCCTTTCGCCATCTGGATCACCTTTGTGCTATCAGAGCTGTCTCTGACTGGGGCCTGTCTTTCCTATTATCTAGGTTGTGTCAGAACTGTTTGGGATGGGTTTTGCTGCTTGAGTTAGAGATGAGGCCCAAGATGTGCTCGGTGCTCAGGTGGAAACCGGAAGGGGCCGGGGCTCCGGGTCAGGAGCGGATTCCTGGATCCCAATGAGTCCCAGTGGGTCCCAGTGGGTCCCAGTTGCTCCCTGATTGGGGGCGAGCACTGCCACCTTCTAGCCTAAGAAACTGCTTGAGCTAGCTTGAGCCAGGGAGAGCCCCGCTCCCTCTAGGTTCTGTGAGATTGGGTGCAGAGCTGACTCCCGGGATCTGCTCTGGCACAGACCGGAAGGAACCCACGCTCCGGGCCCTGGAGTGAACTCCTGGGTCCCAGTGGGTCCTAGCCACTCCCTGTTCGGGGGCAAGCACTGCCACCTCCTAGCCCAAGACCCTACTTGGCACAGAGGTCCTGCGAGCCCCGCTTCCTCTGGAGTCTGCGAGATTGGGTGCAGAGCTGCCTCCCGGGATCTGCGAGTGCTCGGGCCCCGACCGAATGGAGCCCGCTCCAGGCCAGGAGCGAATTCCTGGGTCCCAGTGGGTCCCTGTTGCTCCCTGTTTGGGGTGAGTGCTGCTTTTTCCTTACCTGGGATGCTGCGTGAGTTCAAGCTCCTGGGAGTCCCTGTTTTTCTTGGTTTTCTGCGGTTGGGTACGGAGCTGCTGCCCTGCGGTTGGGTATGGAGCTGCTGCCCTATATATTCTTATATAATTAAAAAATTTCAAATGTTATTATGATAAAAATACTAAACATTTGAGGTGATAGATATGTTATTTTTGTTTAATTATTTTTCATTTTACTAATGTCATTACATCAGATTCCTCATTTGTTAATCAAGGGGCTACTAATAAATTATCTTAAACTTTTTAAATAAACTATTTTATCCCCAATGAATGAAGATTCACATGAAACTCCAATACTAAAGAAACAAAGGAAAATGATTTTTAAAAGACTGCTTCCTTAGTTGATATGGCAGAAAGCTGGAGTTTGAGCCCCTTAGGTATCTCTTTATACAAGACCGAGAGGATTCACTGTAAGAAGCTGAGTCTACATGCTTCCAGCGTCTCTATAGTAACATGAGCAGAGTATAGATATGGTGATTTGAATATTGGAAATTGAAAAGATAAAAGTAGTAGGAACTTAAATAGTAAGGACACAATAAGACAAATGGTATAGGGCCCGTTTTCTTTATATCATTCTTACTTCCAGTGTTTACTTTCAGAAGCTTTGATATGCTTGATATCTATTCCCAATCTGTACTTTAGTGTCTCTCAGAACTGAACTGGTACATGCCAGGGGCAAATCTCCAGTGTAAAGATTGTAAAAGGAGACTCCAAAACAAAATCTGATACATGACCAACTATAGGCCAGTTCTTACTGTCACAAGAGAATCTAGATTTGCTTAATGTCATTTTCTTAACTTGATTCATGTTTTCTTCTTAATGTGTATAAAATCCAGACACTCGATCTACCTAATAACTGCCCAAAAATAACTCAGTGATGCTAAATTGAATTTCTTTGGTCACTAGGCAGAGAAGTTACTTGGAAACAATCACAGCAAGACTATCTGTCCTGTATCCATACTTCCCACTTATCCCTAATATGTTTCTAAAGGAAATGTCACAAAATCACCCTTGAGGAATGTAACAGAAAAGCAGGATTTAAACACCAAGGTTCCAAGGCAACTTTGGTTTCTGGAATAATGAGTAGTAGTTTTAGAAATCCGTTGAAGTAAAAATAATCCTTTATGCTTTTCAAATACCTCTCACACAGATTTTCATTTTATTACTCACATATGAGCCTGAGGGATGAACAATGAGGGGTCAGAATTTAATGCAAGGAGCAATTCTAACATGTGTGGGCCTGGGGATGTGAGTGAAAGAGATTTTGAAAAATTTCCAAAGATTTTTGAAAACAACGTGTTTAGGTAAGTGCTTGAGAGAAGTTAAATCTGGATAAGAGGTAATAAACTAGATCAAAACAGTAACTTGTAAGCTATGCAAAGAAGTTCAGGCCATAACCTACAGCAAAGTGGGGACCATTAAACGATTCTGAAAATGGCAGTGATCAGATCTGAAGGATAAAAACCCAAACAGTATTCATTATCTTATCTGGAAGGGGGGATGATGGAAGAGAAGCAGTGATGTAGCAGTGTTACATGAGTCATTCAGTTGAGACATGATGATGTGGCAAAGGAATTGTAAACAGAGAAGGAAAAGCTATTTTAGACAGATTGGGTAGGAGAGTTTAAGCAAATCCTTATGAAAGTCATGAGAAAAGGATTCCAGGATAAGTTCTTGTTTGAAAAACTGGATGCCGAATCAAAGAAACCAAAAACTAGATGAAGAAGGGCTTTCATTGAGGATGGAGAATTCTGATTTAGATAGGCTACTTTTTCCTATTTATTTATTTATTTATTTAATTTATTCATTGATTCAATTTACATCCCATTGCTGCCCACCCTATTCCTCCTAGTGTTTTCCTCTCATAGTACCTTCCCCATCCTCTATCCCACCCCAGATATTCCCTGACCCTGGTACATCAAGTCTGTAAAGAACTAGACATATCTTCTCCCATTGAGTCCAGAAAGGGGAATGAGATCCACAAACAGGCAACAGCTTTCGGGACAGCCCCCAATCCAGTCTTGGGAGACTCACATGAACACAGAGCTGTTCATCTGCTACATATGTGTGGGGGCTGGGAGTAGGTCCAACCTGTGTATGCTCTTTGGTTGGTGGTTCTGTTTCTGAGTGCTTACAAGGTTCCAGGTTGTTTGACTATTCATTTTCTTATGGCATTTCTATCCCTCTGGGGCCCTCAATTCTCAACCCAGCTCTTCCATGACTCCACTTACTCTGTCAAGTGTTTCTTGTGGTTCTCAGTCAGCTGCTGGGTAAACCTCTCAGAGGACATTTATGCTAGGCTCCTCTCTGCAACCATAACAGAGTATCATTAATAATATCAAGGATTGGCACTTGCCCTTGGAGTGGGTTTCAAGTTAGACCAGTTATTGGTTGGCCATTCCCTTAGTCTCTGCTCCATCTTTGTTCCTACATTTCTTATAGACATGATGAATTTTGGGTAGAAAGTTTTGTGAGTGGTTTGGTGTCCTTATCCCTCTACTGGTGGTCCTGTCTGGCTACAGGAGGTGGTCACCTCAGGGTTCATATCCCCACTGCTAAAACTCTCAGTTAAAGTAACTCTCATATACTCCTGGGACCCTCTCCCATCCCAGGTCTCTGGCATGTTTTAAAGATAGCCCCACCCCACCACTGCCAGCTAGCCATTTCCATTCACTCTCCTGACCCTCTGGCTTTCTCTCCTGTCTCTCTCCCACATTTAATCCTGATCCCAACCCCCCATTTCCTTCTCCATCCTCTCTCCCATCCAGTTCCCTGTTGGCTCCTTGCCAGCAGGTCCAGGAGAGAGGAGAGAGGTCCTGGTCCCACCTGGTCTCTCCCGGGGCTCAGTAGGATGATAATTGTCTATGGCCCAAAAGAAACACACCAGGCTGAGAATCTTGTCATAGCAGGAACTCAACTTTAATGTATCAACTTCTTGCTTATATAAACTCGGAGCATAGGGAGGAGGAGTTTTGGTGGGGTGAGATGTCATGGGGGTAGGGAAGGGTGACAAATGGTATGGGGTGACAAGGCCAATGACAAAGCTCTACATCAGCAACAGCGGGGCAGAGGCAGGGCCAAATAGGGCTTTCTGAGTCATCCTGGTATGGAAGTGACTGAAACAGATCCCAAAACCTGAGCCAGGCTTAGACTTTCAAACAAGGTCACAGAAACTCGAGCCAGGCTCGAGTTTGTCCACAAGGCCCAAACCAGGGCCAAATTGGAGCCCAACAGTTCCCTCCCTCTGCCTCTTATGACTTTTATTCCACCTTCTAAGTGAGATTCAAACATCTTTGCTTGGGCCTTTCTTCTTGTTTAGCTTCTTTGGGTCTGTGGAGTGGAGTGTGTGTATCCTGTACTTTTTTGCTACTATCCACTTATAACTGAGTACATACAATGCATGTCCTTTTTGGTCTAGTTCATATCACTCAACATGATATTTACTAATTCTATCTATTTGCCTGCAAAATTCATGATGTCCCTTTAAAAAAAAATTCTGTGTAGTATTCCATTGTGCAAATGAAGTATATTTTCTGTATCCACTCTCTGGTTGAAGGGCATCTGGGTTGTTTCCAGTTTCTGGAAAATATGAATAAAGCTGCTATGAATATAGTATAGAGCATGTGTCATTTTGATATGGTGAAGTCTCTTTTGAGTGTATGTCCAGATGTGATGATATAACTGGTTCTTCAGGTAAAACTATTCCCAATTTTCTGAGAAACCACCAGATTGATTTCCAGAGTGGTTGTACAAGTTTTCACTCCCACCAGCTATGGAGAAGTGTTCAGATTTCTCCACATTTACCAGAATGTGCTGCCACTTGAGTTTTTGATCTTAGCCATTCTGATGGGTGTAAGGTGGAATCTCAGGGTCATTTTGATTTGTATTTCCCTTATGACTAAGAATGTTGAGCATTTCTGTGAGTTCTTCCTGTTCGTTTTAGATTCCCTTGTTGAGAATTCTGTTCAGCTCTGTCCCATTTTTTACTTTTTTTTATTTTTATGCATTTAGAAATTGGGTTATTTGGTTTGTTGGTGTCTAACTTTTTGCATTCTTTATATATTTTGGATATTAGCCCTATGTTGATTATAAAGTTGGTAAAGATCTTTCCTCAATCTGTAGGCTTTCATTTTGTCCTATTAATGTCCTTTGCCTTTCAGAAACTTATCAGTTTCATGAGATCTAAATTTCTTAATTGCTGATCACAGTGCTTGAGCCATTGGTGTTCTAGACATGCAAAATATTAGGTAGTTGCAAGATATTATAAAAGAAGAAAACCCCACCCAGCTCACTAAGGCACTAAGATTTTGGCTGGCGTTTATCATCAGGCCATCAAACATGGGAGGATTTGAATTCACCAACACGGGGTAGTTGAAGTGATGGAGTATGGATGATCTTGTTTGTGGAAGATCTTGAAATTAGTTTAAAAATTTGAATGATTGTTTTATGAATTTTGGTTATAGGAAAAGGTATTTTTCCAGATAATTATGAGATAGAATGTTGTTTTACAATGAGTTAGGGTGTTTAAAGAAAGCACCTTTATCAATAACTTAGTTTGGGGAATCCTAAGTAATTGTTTTTTTGTAATTTCTTTTTTATTTTTCCTTTTGTTGAAAATATATTCTTTTCCTATACAATATACGCTGATTATAGTTTTTCCTCACTCTAATGCTCCCAATTTCTTCCCACATTCCCTTGCCTCTAGATCCATTCACTTTTTGTTCTCATTATAAAAGAGAAGGCTTCTAAGAGATAACAACCAAACATGACAAAATAAAATATAATAACAATGAATTCAAAACTGTCATATCAAAGTTGAATGCAACAACCCAACTGAAGCAAAAGAGTCCCAAGAGAAGGCACAAGAGTCAGAGACCCACCCCTTCTCAAAGTCAGGAGAGCTGATAAAAATACTAAACTAATAGTTGTAATATATACAAAATATCAAATCTATCTACAGTAGAACCTGGTGTAGACCTATATAGGCCCTATGTTGTTGCTTCAGTCTCTTGTGAGTTTATATGTGCCTTCCTTCGTTGATTCAAAGGGCCTTGTTCTCCTGGTATCCTTCATTCCCCCTGAATCTTAAAATCTTTCCTGTCCTTTTATGCTGAGGCGATAAACATCCCTATTTCCTATTTAACTATACCAGCAATTTCCTGGTCTATGGGTGGTAAGATGCTAAATTGAGATTCTCAAATGTAAACTACCTGTTGCATCATTGGCTTGTTCCTCCAAAACTATAGAAGATGAAAATGGACTTAGTAATATTAAACATTTTCAGTATTTTTAATTAAAGATTTTTATTTTATATATAAAAAAATCTTTCCTGTCCCCTCCCCCTTGGAATTTCCTGAGCTCTGAGGGGAGGGATTTGGTGGAACTATCCCATTTAGACTCTCTCTGCATAATCTTTGGCTGCTCTCTGCATCAGTTCCCATCTATTGTCAGAGGAAGCTTCTCTAACGACGACTAGTTAAGACCCTGTTCTATGCGTGTAGCAGAATATCATTGGGAGTCACTTTATTAATACATTTTTTAGACTAGTAATATTTGGTTTTACCCTAAGTGTCTGGGCTTTTTGGGTCTCTAGTTCTTGCTTACCAAAGCAGGTTGGGCATGGTTTGGAAATCTAGTGCAATGAAAACTTTCTGGAATCTGTGAAGATGTTCCTAATGAGAACTAGTACTGGCAATACAATGTATCAACTGGTCATCTCTTGTAACCAGGCAAGGCTTCTGGTGATGGTACTGGGTTGCACTCAATTGAGTTGTTGGCCAAGTGAGTATCATGGAAATCCCCAAACCACCCAGGCTGTTTCTAAGACATATAGTTGCTTTCAGAAAACTGACAATGGGGACCCATTGCTGAGAACAGCACCCATGCAAACCATTGAACATGGAGAAATTATTTTTTATAATAATCCAAATCTCAATAATGTGAAGGAAGTGTCTGAGGATTAGTCAGTGATTTCTGAAGGGTGACCAAGTGGAACTGGGCATTGTACCTGATAGTTGCTTGGTCAAGATTATATTAGTGTTTTTATTTAGAAGAACAAATCATTTAACAGCTGTAATTCTACACAAGAGAGGTCTCTGAAATGCTACTGTGAAAACTATCTAGAATCTGTTTAATTAAACAAGGAAACAATATAATTGGGAATTTTCACTTCAATGAATCTACCCAATTCATTTCCCCGTATCAGAAAAAAATTTCATTACAAATCATTCTGAGAGTCAAACTATTTATTCTTTTGATTATTATACTTTGTGTTTTCAACAAAAAGCTGCCAGGAAAGGATGTGGTTAGGTTTCAAAGTGTATTATTTTGAGTAAAGAGCTAGGTCATATCTCTACGAATTCAAGTAAGTCAGAAAACTACCCTGTGGCATTTTCTGTTCATCAGGATTCATTCAGAATGACCCAAGGTTTAATTAGCTGTATGTGTTGAGATTGCTTTGGTAAAGTAGTTGTGTAAATCCAGAGCTAGCCTATAAATATGAACACTCATCTTTGGATTCCTCTATAGGTTCACTACCATTCTTCCAGTCATCTGGGTTGATATCATTTTTAAAAAAGATAACTTCTTTCCTTGTTACACATATATTTTGTACCAAAACATGCTACATGTTCTATTTATAATAAGAGTTTAAATAAGGATCTGAGAAGAGCCAGGGAAGGGTGAAACATGATCAAAATATATTTTTCAGTAACAAAAGGAATAAGAAATAAATAAAATAATAAATAAAAAGAAAAATCACATACAATGAAAAATGAAAAAAAAATCACATGTGCCTTCTAGGAATAATTACTGTGGAGAGAGGAATAATTTGCTTTAACTATTGTTTACTATTCTTGCATAACAGTTTAATACTGTGAACCTTTTACATCTTTGCTTATGTATACTACCCTTTCTTTTCTGACTATGACTCTCTTGTTAATGTTAGTGTATGTGAAAAGAGCTTGGATATCTAACAGATGAGAGAACCCAGAAGAGCAACGCTGAGCTTTGAGTAGATGCTAAACCTGCACAGAGGATTGAGAGAGGGTTGCTCATGGTGACAGGAAATCCAAGAAGATATGTTAACTCTCAGAACTCTATAGTGAAGAGAGGCAGAAGCAGAGAAATGCTCTCTCACCTGGAACACCCTTCTGCTTTTTTCCATCACCAATTCTCCCATCCGTTTGTCTCAGCTGAACACCTTACCTGTCAGTAGGTTTCTTAAATGCTGAGCTCAGCGCTCACTCCTTCAGTTAATCCAGCTAGACAGCTTGCCCCGGGGACTGCCTGTCTTTGCTTGCTGTGTGCTGGCATTCCAGGGGCACTGCACCCGTCTAGCTTTCACATGGCTTCTAGGGATGGGTACTCTGGTCCTCACACTTGTGCAAAGTGGGTGAGCACCTTGCTGTTAGCCACTCCCCAACCCAGGCCCATGGTCAAATACCTGCTGAGAGAGAGAGAGAGAGAGAGAGAGAGAGAGAGAGAGAGAGAGAGAG
>NW_021604674.1:980656-989116 GCF_004785775.1 Grammomys surdaster | reverse complement strand
GAGAGAGAGAGAGAGAGAGAGAGAGAGAGAGAGAGAGAGAGAGAGAGAGAATCTATTGCATTCAATGATAAACTCCCACATAGGCTTTTAAATGGTAAGTGTTTATCCCTGGACACATGTGCACCTGAGCCAAACTAATGAACTCTCAGGTTATACATATACATGTGCATGTATTTATATGCAAATATCAGTTTTAAACTAATGATCATTAATATGGCAGGGGTGAGGAATGAGGAAGAAGGAGGAGAGAAAATATAGATGCAGTGCTCATGTATGAAATTCTAAAACAAAGCAAAACAAAACAAAAACAAAAAAACCCACCTATAAATCAGTCAAACAAACAAGAATCATTGACAGACATTCTTTCTGATTAGGATATCCTTATCTGACACCTTCCCTTCCGTTCTTTCTCCCCCTCCCTTTCCTTTTTCTTCTTTTCTCTACCTTTCTCTTCCTTTTTCCCCCACACAGGCACTTCACTATTTCTGTACCTGTTTCAAAGGAAGCCCTGATTTTCCTCACGGTAGGGTGCTTGCATCTTGTCTGTAGCCTGCTCTTCTTGCTCTTGCTGGCTAAGTGTAGGCTCAGAGTGCTGTATTGGAAGGGACCCTAGGGGAAGAACCAAGACCTCAAGCTTTTGTTTCTGCTCCACCAATGTGCAGCTGTGGGTGAGTCAGGACTCTGAGCCTGCTGGTTTCTTCATCTGTGGAAATCCATAAACATGTCTTCATGTTCTATTAAAAGGTCTCTCTATTTTTTTTTCATTCATGTCTCAGCATCTGTTGAGTCTTTGCTACTATATTCTGCCTACAACGAGCCTTTTAAAATCGCCTCAGCTAATACATTCAAGAAGAAGATGATACAGTTTGACATTAGAAGCTTGTAAAGCTGGAAATCATCTTTGAATTAGAACTGTTCTGCTAAGTACACACATTTTGCTTCACATTCATTAGTCTTGAACCGTCTCAGTGACTCAGGGCTCATTAGTTTACATTTTAATTCTATTATCTTTAAGGAAAAAAGAACCCCCAAAATTTAACTACAATAAATGTTACTAAATGTATATCAAAATACAATTATAATTTATGAATTTTATTGCCTCCTTTATCTCCATTCATTATAACAGTCACTGATGTAACTGAAGCTATCTATGGTTGGTGATGGCTCATTTCGTTTCTCAAATTTGTAGGCTCATTATTACCATTAACGTGTTTGAACTCCTTTTCACAAATAACACCTTGGGTTAAGTGGGACCACATCTTTAAAGTAGTTACTCTGTCCTGCTACTTTCCTTATTTCTGTGTCAAGTAATTTACAGAAAGAAAATTAAGGAATGGAGGAGTGTTCTGTCTTACAGTTTGAGGGGAGAAAGTCTATCATGATGGCACAAGTGTAAGTCAATTGACCACACCACATCCACACTCAGGAATCAGAGACAGAGATGAGTGCTGATATTCAATTTGATGTGGTTTTTTTTCCTACTTTATTCAGTCCCAGATCCTTGACTGGAGAATGGTGTTGACTATATTTAGGGTGAATCTTCCCACATCAACTAACCCAGTTTAGAGGTTTTCTCACAGACATGCCCAGAGATTTATTTCTATGGCGACACTAAGTCCCATAAGATTGACAATCATGATTAAATATTACACAAGGAGCTGAAGGGGATTGCAACCCCATAGGAAGGACAACAATATCAACCAACCAGACCCCTGAGAGCTCCCAGGGACTAAACCACCAACCAAAGAGTACACATGGAGGGACCCATGGCTCCAGCTGCATATGTAGCAGATAATGGCTTTGTCAGGCATCAATGGGAGGAGAGGCCCTTGGTCCTGTGAAGGCTCAATTTCCCAGTGTAGGGTAATGCCAAGGAAATGAGATGGGAGTGGGTGGGTGGGAGGGGGAGCATCCTCATAGAAGCAGAGAGGGTAAGCATCTTCATAGAAGCAGAAGAAGGGGGCATGGGGGATGGGGTTTCTGGAGGGGAAACAGGGAAAGAGGATAACATTTGAAGTGTAAATACAGAAATATCCAATAAAAATATTTATTTATCAAAAAGTATTAGACATGACATGTAAGTAAAATGTATACCTAAATAAAATGTAAAGATGGTGTTTAAAATCTGGTGTACACTTTTCAGTTTAGATGTGCACATAAAAATGAAATATGAAATAAAGTATGCTGTATCATCATGGCTATTTCAGTAAGCGTTTCTTTTCAACATCAACTCTTTTCTCTCTGATAAAGAAGTTGTATCTGTGGTTGTTGGTCAGAGACCCGTGTGCACAGTCCACCTGCTAAGGATGAGCTTTAATGGTTTGTCATGATAAAATCTGTTTCAGGCTTCACAGTCTGAGAAAAGATGCTCCACATGAACTATCTAGCTAATCGATACAAGATTTAAACATTTCAGGCTTTGGAAGAGGGTTCGCTGTTTATCTTCTGTTATACTTCAGTGAGGGCACAGTCAGTGACGAAGCTGAAAGATAGCTCCTAAATCCAATACTTCTTCTGCCACACTATCTGTGTGAGACCATGATGTAAATACAAAAATGAGGCTTTGTGTAGCAGGGGGCTTGATAGGAGAGGTCAGCAAACAGCCACCTGCAGACCAGATTTGACCTGCATGTGTTTTGTAAGTATTTGGAGACACAGCTATTTTGATGGCTATGCCTATTGCTGTGGCTGTTGTTTTGCAATATTCAGTGGTAATAAAACGAAACAAAACAAAACAAAACAAAACAAAACAAAACAAAACAAAGGTACCCCCCAAAACAAAAGCAAATAACCAAAACCAAAACAAACCAAAGCAAAACCAATAACAAAAACCCTACTGTACAGCCCACAAAGCTTAAAATATCAGTCTCTATCTATTTAGAAAAATGTCTTCAACTCTGTTTAAGGATCAGCACATCTTTACACTTGGTATTTATTTTATTTTTAATTTCAGAACAAACTTAGTGATGGGTGTGGAAACATGATTCTTGCTGTGTTGCCTCTTATAGTCAAGTACTCCTGTGGGGAAAAGAGAAAATACACAGAAAGATTTCAGAATAGCAATAACATGGTTCATTCTGTTCTGTTGTTTACAGCAATTGTCAATATATTTTTGTTTTGACTTGTATGTATATTTGTGTGTGTGTGTGTCAGTGTGCGTGTATGCATGTACATGTGTGTACCATGTAAATGCAAGTGCCCACAGAGATGAGAAGAGTGCACTTCACTGGATCATCTGAAGCTTGAGTTGAAAGAAGATGTGAGCCTTCCAACATGAGTATGCCCTCGGGAGAAACAGTATAGAGTTTCTGAACTGCTGAGTCACCTCCCCTGCCCAATTGCAGCTCTTTATTGTTCCAAAAAAGCAGGTAAACTCTAGGAGTACAAGTACATAAACTTGGATTAAATTATTTAATTAGTACTCTGATTTTAAAACAGTTTCCCAGTAAAGTTAGCACAGAGAAGATTTTTTATTATTATTATTATTATTCTTTAATCTTTCTTTACAGTCCAGTCCTTTTCCCCATCCAGGTCTGCCCTCTGACTGTTCTTCATCCCATATCTACTCCCTCTTTTCCAAGAGGATGTCACCATTCCTCCATCCCAACTCCAACAGACCTCCCCATACCCTGGGGCTTCAAGTCTCTCTAGAGTAAGGTGATTCTTCTCTCACTAGGGCTGGAGCAGACAGTCCTCTGCTGTATATGTGTCAGTGGCCACATATCAGCTGCTGTATGCAGCCTGGTTATTGGCTCAGCGGCTGAGAGATCTTGAGGGTCTAGGTTAGTTGAGACTTCTGGTCTTCCTATGGAATCATCCTACTCCTCAGCTTCTTCCAGCTTTTGCCAAATTGAACCACAGGGGTCCCTGGCTTCTGTCCACTGGTTGGGTATAAGTGTCTGCATCTGACTCAGCTGCTTGTTGGGCCTCTCAGAGTGCAGCCATGCTAGGTTCATGTCTGCACACCATAGCTTGGTAATAGTGTTAGGCCTTGAAGCCTGCCCTTGAGCTGGATCCCAATTTGGTCCAGTTCCTGGACTTTCTTTTTCTCAGTCTCTTCTCCATTTTTGTCCCTGTAGTTTTTTTTCAGACAGAAACAATTCTGGATCAAAGCTTTTGACTGTGGGACAGCAACCCCATCCCTCGACTTGATGTCTTGTCTTTCTACTGAAGGTAGACTTTACAAGTTCCCTCTCCCTACTGTAGGGCATTTCACATAAGGTCCCTTCCTTTGGATGCTGAGAGTACCTCACCTCCCAGTTCTCTGGTACATTCTAGACCCCCCCCAACTCCTACCTCCCGAGGTTGCCTGTTTCCATTCATTCTGCTGGCCCTCAGGGCTTCAGTCCTTTCCCCCTTCCCCCACTACCTGATCATGTTCCCCCTTTTCCCTCCCCCTTCCCTCTCCTACCCACTTCCCTCACTTTCTCCTTCTGCCCCCTGTGATTGCTTTCTTCCTCCTCCCAAGTGGGACTGAAGCATCCTCACTTGGGCCCTTCAGCTTGTTAACCTTCTTTAGTTCTGTGGATTGTATCCTGGATATTCTGTACTTTTTTTTTTTTTTTGGCTAATATCCACTTATTAGTGAGTACATACCATGGAACCCATTTGGGTGTGAGTTGCCTCACTCAGGATATTTTCTCATTCCATCCATTTGTCTGCAAAACTCATGATGTCTTCTTTCTTCATAGCTGAATAGTATCCCATTGTGTAAATGAACCACATTTTCTGTATCCATTCTTCTATTGTGGAACATCTGGGTTGTTTCTAGACTCTATCTATCACAAATAAGTCCACTATGAACATAATGAAGAATGTGCTCTTGGTGGGGCATCTTATGGGTATATGCCCAAAAGTGGTATAGTTTGGTCTTCAGGTAGATCTATGATCTATATTGAATTTTCTGAGGAACCTCCAAATTGATTTCCAGAGTGTTTGTACGAGTTTTCAGTCCCACCAAAAATAGAGGAGTGTTCCTCTTTCTCCACATCCTTGCCAGCATGTGCTGTCACCTGAGTTTTTTATCTTAGCTATTCTGATTGGTGTAAGGAGGAATCTCAGGGTCATTTTAATTTGCATTTCCCTGATAACTAAGGACTTTGAACATTTCTTTTTTTTTTAATTGAGTATTTTATTTATTTACCTTTCAAATGTTATCTCTTTTTCCCAGTTTCCCCTCTGGAAACCCCCTTTCCCATCACCGCTCTCCCTGCTTCTACGAGGGTGCTTCCTTACCCACCCACCCACACCTGCCTCCCTACCCTGGATTCCTCTACATTGGAGCATATAGCCTTCACAGGACCAAGGACCTCTCTTCCCACTGATACTTGACAATGTCATTCTCTGCTACATATGCGGCTAGAGCCATGGGTCGCTCAATGTATATTCTTTGGTTAGTGGTTTAGTCCCTGGGAGTTCTGGGGGGGGGTATGGTTGGTTGATATTGTTGTTCTTCCTATGGGATTGCAACCCTCTTCAACTCCTTTAGTCCTTTCTCTTATTCTTCCATTGGGGACTCCATGCTCAGTCCAATGATTGGCTGCAAGCATCTGCTTTCTTTAAGTGCTTCTCAACCTTTGTTGTGAAGTATCTGTTTAGTACTATACCACATTTTTGATTGGGTTGTTTTTTTTTTTGTTGTTTTGTTTTTTTGGTGATTAACTTCTTGAGATTTTTATATATTTTGGATAACAGTTGTCTTTCAGATGTGAGGTTAGTGAAGATTTTTTTCCCCAGTCTGTAGGTTGCCAACTTGTCCTATTGACTATGTCCTTTAGTGTACAGAAATTTTTTAGTTTCCTGAGGTCCTGTTTATCAAGTCTCGATTTTACAGCCTGAACCATTGGAGTTCTGTTTACGAAATTTCCCCCATTCCTGTAGGACTGTGAAAGGCTGCCTGGTTTCTGGTCGAACACAGGTTACAATACGCTGGAGACCCCAGGTGATCCTAAGGGATGATGTGCATTTCACCATGCTCCCAGACTTCAGGCTTCTGACAGGAGACCAAAACCATCCATAGATTTGTGTCCGTTAGTCATGTAGGGCAACACCCCTACTAGCCCCTCCACAAGTAGAGGGTGTGACTACAGGCCAAGGAGCCTCAAAATAGATCTCCATACTAATGAGGTACCTAAAGGCAAGAGGAGCATAGCCAATTAAGCATTCCTTCTCAAGCCCTCCTCCTTGCAAAAGATATTTAACCTCAGGCCCACCCTGAGAAAACTGGGGTATAGTTTCTCATCTACTTTCCATCATGACAATAAATGATTTAAAGCCATGGACCATTTCTCTTCCATCAGGATCCTCTGTGGGGAACACTGGAGAAAGTTTTCACCTATAGAGCTGACTAATTTCCCTCAGAAGACCTCTTTGCATTCCCAGCCAACCACAGTGAACACCAACTCAAGCCAAGCGAGCTCCTTTAACCAAGTCAAGAACTCTCATCCCTGCTGGACACATCTGGAGCTTCTCTCCCTTTCTCGCCTTTGGCAGCAGGCCAATCTTGCCTGTATTCCCCCGCTTTGTTCTTGGCTCTATCGTGGCTCCCAGTGGCTCCTGGAGGTCCAGGAACCTGAGAACCAGCCAATCCCTAGCCATCTTTTAGACTGAGGATTCCCCCAAACCAACTTCAGCAGTCCTGGGGATCTCAAACTGAGCTCCCCAACCCCCCAGAGTGGGGACCCATGGCTTCCATAGCCTGATACCTTCCTGGTGCTGGTGTGGGGAGAGTGCAGTCAAACTTCCTATGCTTCTGTTTCCCTGAGTGGCCCTAGTATAACCCCATGGTGGGGCAGATGTGGGACACACATTAACCCAACACACTCCAATGAGTTTGAGGCTTTTTCTCGTTTTCTCTTCTATGAAGAAATCAGGGTATCACTATATGAAGATGATATGATAGTATGCACAAGCAACCCCAAAATATTCTATCAGAGAACTTCTATAGCTGATAAACAACTTCAGCAAAGTGACTGGATATAAAATTAGAGCAAATAAATCAGTAGCCTTCCTCTATATAAATGATAAAAGTGCCAAGAAAGAAATTAGGGAAACAACACCTTTCACATTAGTCACAAATAATATAAAATATCTTGGAGTAACTCTAACCAAACAAATGAAAGATCTGTCTCACAAGAACTTCAAGTCTCTCAAGAAAGAAATTGAGGAATCCTCAAAAAATGGAGAGATCTCCTGTGTTCATAGCTTGGTAGAATTAACATTGTAAAACTTGAGTTCACATTTATTTTCTGGACATGAGCTGTGATCTTTAGTTTTTTCTTAGGCATCAGGTAAGAGCTATACCCTAGAAGGGTGGTTTTATCAGAAAGACATTGCATTTTAGGCATAGCCGAGATGATTCTGTGTCCTTTCTCTACCATTCCTCGTGCCCGGTTCTTATCCTTTGGATCTAAGTCTCCTAGCCACTAAGCTCCAGATGTCCTCTAGCCTGTGGAGGAGGGCACAAGAGCAATCTCTTCAAAATGACTTTCTGGAAGTCTTACATGAAGAGAAGCACAACACTTTCTACTTCCACATCACAACTTGACTAATCAAGCTAACTTCACTTCAAAGTGTACACAATACATATCATATTTTACCTGAGTTCAAGACTGCTCTAAAATAACATTAAGGTTCAACAATTGAGCAAGGGCTAAGAATGGGCAGAGAAAGCAACTAGCAATCTTCTACCACTCTCGTTTGAATAAAAATTTCCATTTCTTAACTCCAATTTAAGAAATTTTCCTGTTCTAAAAAGCCTTCCTCCCTTACAAACTTCTCTTTCAAATATAAAATATGATGATTAAAATAAAACTACATCCCTTTCCCCTCTTCCTGCTGAGTCCCTCACAGATACTGTCCTATCAACCCATCCCATGTTGATAGCCTTAAATTGATAGCCTCTGTTTTTTTTTCTATTATTGTTACATGTTGTTATATATACATAAATATATAAAAGCAACCTGATGAATCTGGCTTTATTGTTCATGTGTACCTATAAACTATAGCATTTCAGAACATCATGCTTAGGTTTTCAGTTCTTTCTTAAGCTTTGTGGGATCAAGAGAAAGCATGAAGTTTTCAGAGCCATCCTGTTACACCAAATATAGACTTCAAACTTCAATGGAGTACCATCTATACGTACAGTAGGGTATAAGGAAGATGTTGAAACAGAATAAATTAAAATAAAAAAAACAGGGATGAGGCTTCTGTTTCCTGAAAGCTGGAGTAGTTATACATTTTATACATTTATGTTCTTTCAACTAAATACGACTAAAGACTGTGTGGCCTTCAATACTTAACTAATACCATTTCCCTGGGTTACTGTTATGTAAATCTATTGTTATTTTAACAAATAGTCTCCCTTCCTCTTTCTGTCTTTCTCCCTCCCTCTGAGAGAGAGAAAGAAGAGAGAGAGAGAGAGAGAGAGAGAGAGAGAGAGAGAGAGAGAGAGAGAGAGAG
>NW_021604674.1:934482-980646 GCF_004785775.1 Grammomys surdaster | reverse complement strand
GAGAGAGAGAGAGAGAGAGAGAGAGAGAGAGAGAGAGAGAGAGAGAGTTAGAAGAGGGCCAGAGAAGTATGTCAGATTATTCAGAGCTGGAGTTACAGATGTTCGTGAGACTCCCAGCTTCTGACATGGTTATTGAAATCCAAACTCAGGTCTTCATGATGAAGTAGGAAACATGTTGAACTGTTAAGTCACCGCTCCATCTCATAACAGATAGGACTTTCTGATATCAACCATGCTTGCTTCAAGTTCTTCACTTGGTGGTAATATATAGGTCTTATGTTTAAGATAAATTCATTTGATAACTTAAATAATTTTCTATTTTTGCCATACTTGTAAGTAAAGTAGCTTTGTGATGTGAGTCAGGACTGCCAATTCAATATTAAATTTGTATTCTTTGCATATGTTTTAAAATTTTAAGCTTTTTACCAAAAGCACTATAACATAATTTTTTCAAATGTTGTCCTTTCTTTGTAAGCCAAATATTCTAACTAACATTTTAACAGCATAGTTATAAACTAGCTTTTAAATGGATATTTTTATCTGATGGGAAATGGCGTCACTTTGTCTATTAAATAGCCCTGTGCTTTCTCAGGAACATTAAACACTGAAAATTAATGGGCATATAATGCCAATGGCAACTCTTACTTAAATTAAACTTTCAGGGTGATAACCCAGATTCTGCAAATGTGGCATAATCTGAAGACTTTTGGGACAGTGACGTCCCCTCTTGTGTGGATTGTAGTGTGTCAGAGATAAGAGATTTGATGTGGTTGTATAAGTACTGCATGCTAACTGATTGTATAAAGCTTCTACTCTACATCTCTGTATATGAACCAATGAGATTTATTTGGGCTAATATAGAAGCTTTGTTAAGAGCCTCTTTACAAGAACATGGGTAAGTTACCAATGGCTACACACACTGAGAAAAATGTCTCTGATTCACCCTTAGCTATAAATCTTCACAGGACGGTATGGCTTCTTGTGCCCCATCCCATGAGAGAATGTTGATGTCTTTTGTCTTGTGCAGGTTTCACAGATGGGCTCATAGAACTCCTGTGTTAGTTTTGTTTTTTAGGGCTATTATAGGGTTCAAGGCAGAAGCCATACTTTGCCACACATACACAAACTCACTTTTGCTATTCACAGCTTGTTGCTGTATTTGATAATACTGGGGACCTTTCCTTTCATGTACCACTTTTACCCTATGCACTGGAGTTTTCTCTTAGTGTTGTGGATGTTATAGTCTTGACAAGTGAATACTGTCAGGTATCCATCATTACTCTCAGATATGGAATAATCCATCTACATTAAATGTTACCTGTGCTCTGCCTGTCTCTCCCCACCCCCTGGAAGCCAATACCTTTTGTACTTTTAATATTTTTATCTTTTCTAGAATGTTTTAGTTAGAATCATAGTTAGCCTTTTAAAACATACTTCCCTTTCAAAATATAACAAGCATGTGTTTTCCCCTTGCTTTTGTATCCCATTTCTTTTTATTGCTGAGTAATAGTCCATTTCTTGGGTATATTACTTATTTATCTACCTGATAATAATATCAGGTTTTTCTTCAGTTATGCATACAGACATCTTAGTATGGGTATATGTAGGGCTTGTGTGAACATGCGTATGGTATGCTCTGGGGAAATTATAACTGGTAGGTGTTGTGCTAACAGCATATGTAGTGGTCCAATAAAATGCTAAACCACCTTTTTAAATACATCTACAGCTTTGTATTCCAAACAGCACCTATGAAGTTAATCTTACTTATCAACTTGGCTGCATCTGGACTCAAAATAGGCTAATAGGCTCACCCAAATAAAATAAAATAAAAATAATAATAAGCAATGAGATGAAGAAAGGGAAAGAAAAGAACATTTGACAAGTTGCCATTCTTCATTTATTATGCTGATTCATTTAGTGAACATCCTGCTTCCTTTCTTGGAAAGACATTCCTGTGTTAGATTTGAATAAATAGATTTTTGGTGCTGGTTGGTTAAGTAGATAGCAAAGGATTTAGGATAAACATCAATGATTTCCTTAGGAAAGTGGAACACCCAGAAAATTGTTGGTGGACTTTTTCTCACATGGATATCAAAGCCTAAACTACTTGCAGCTAGTTTTATATTGAGAAAGGATAAAAACTGAGAGGCAAAGGAAAATTCAAGGGAGCTAAGAGTATGCCTTATTTAGTTTTATATTGCTATAAAAAGGTATTTAATGCTTGGCAGTATATGAAACAAAGACTTTTATTTAGCTTACAGTTTTTGAGGTATTAGAGGATGGTACCATCATGGGTGTCTAGTGAGGGATCATGCTGAATAAAATGAAATAGAAAAAAGGATAATGGTTGGGCAGTGGTTACTTGGCAACAGAGGAAGAAGGAAACTAGGGAGAAAGCAGACTTACCCTTTTATAATAGCCTACTGCCTCTGGAGCCAGTGTAGACATTTGAGTAAAGTATTAGTTCTTCTTTATGGTCTCACCAAAGAAACCACTTCCTTGCTCCATGGTGAGACCAAGCCTCTGCTTGAGATTTAGAGGTGGACCATATTCAAACAGGAGCAGCGGATAGATTTTTATATTTCACTGGGTGCTGCTTTATGATTAAACCTAATCAAATGCCCAGGACTAAACATTCTATGACCTTTTCCAAATGTGATGATGTGAATCTGTTGATATATGAATGCGTGAATATGTGTGTCAAGGAAAACTAAAGTACTGCTATACTATAGACAGTGTAGAAATTAACACCAAAGGAAGCCTACTTAAGTGTATTTTCAATAGGATTCTTAGAATTTGGAGATTCTGAAATGCCTGCTTACTATCTAAATTTAGGGAAACGGACATAATTAAGGACTTATTTAAATGTGAAGTGATATAATAACTGACTAGACACAGATAAATTGGATTAAAATCTATTACATTATAATTAGATGCATAAAATATGCAAAAATTTACTAATCAATCTTGCGAACAATGACTCTCAATGTCTGATTAAAACTAGAAAAGAAACAAGCCAGAAGACAAAGATTTAATATTGATATAGAAATTGTCAATTATTGCTTACATTCTAGTCCCTTCAAACCAATTTATTTAACAATGCTTCTAAAATTACACGGTGTATAATATGAAGCATGTCCAGGCTAAATAGGGCTCTTTGTACTGATTGGAACAGTAAAGAAATGCTTATTTTTAGAAGTCAAAGATGCAGAGAATTGAGCGGTTGCTAATATTAGAACTGTCTGCAGTATGTCTCAGCCATCTACATGCAGTTGGACTTTTGAAGAGGACTGTGTTCGTGAAATAAGCAATTCTATTGTTAAACATCTTAACAATGCAAAGCACACATTCTTTTTAGTGTTGCAAGCTCTGTATGTTTGAGCACTGTGGCATTGAAGTGTGATTATTGTGATCAAATGCAGCAGGCACGAGCTGAGGTTAGGTGCCTGCTTCTTCCTCTGCTGTATTCCTGTGCAACCTTTAACTATCTTAGGTTTCTTTCCTCCTGGATGAACTTGACAGAGAAGTCTACATCCAGCTCATTTTTTTCAAAGATCCAAGAAATAATGTGAAAAATACCTTGGAAATCATCCAATGTTAAACACAGAGAAAATATATGTTATTCTAAGAGATGTCTATAAAACAGTTCTAGAAACTCTTTATCCATTTATAATGTATCTTACTGTTATCAAGCCAAGGACTACAAGATTATGTTTTAAAGACATCATTTAATACAAAAGCAATCTCAGGACTCTGCTTTGGTTCAAACACAAGCTAATCAAATTTGTAATTTTAAGAATTTTCCCCTTTTTGCTGAAAAATGTGTTTTTGCTAATACCTATACTTCCAAAAATACTTTTATTTTATATTCTAGTTGAAGGATTAACAATGGATTTACCACCATGTCTGCTATGTGGGATGTTTGATTTTGTTAAATAAATTAAGCAAGCCATCTTCCCCAAGGCGTTAGATTTATTAAATAGCGCAAGGTTCTAGAAAGTGGCTAAAAGCACAGGATAGTAGTAGAAAAGAGAGTGTACCCAGACTAAGAGGTAACTGTTCTATCTGGAGAATAAGAATAATATTTAATTTGACAAACAGCCACAGATATTCCTTCATAAATAATTATAATTAATTTTTGTAAATAAATTTATGGATGGCAGTTTGTTATAGAAATCTCCTAAATACATACACCTAGGAGAACTAGTGAATTGTTTTCAACAAGTGATCTGGGACCTCTCAGCATTAGAGGTGCTGGGAGACTGGCATCTATGGTAAAAGGACATTCTTGGGACAGCATAGTGAGGTCATTTAGGCTTGTTTCTGTCTCTACTACAAACTGACCTTGGGCAAGGAGAAGTAGGTAAGGTCCTTCTTATGTAATATACACTCAGTAACAACAACAAAGAAAAAAACAAGTCAAATTCCTGAGGATTTCCTGAGTCATTTGTCAGATGTTGATTGAACGCCTGCTGTGTAACATGCACTGCTGTAGATACAAAAGGTAAGAGAAACAACATCTCTGCCTTCAGTCAGTATAGATGTATCAACAGGGAATGCACTATAAAACCCATATGTTCACTATGATCTCAATTGTCTCTTCGACAACTAATGTTGAAACTTAACTGTCATCTATAGCAGTACTAAAAGACAGACTCTGTCAAAGGGAACCAGGCCACGAATGCTCCATGAAAATGTATAAAAGTAAAAGTAAAAACCCCTCTTGCTCTCCCACTCTCTTGCCCTCTAACCCCTCTCTTGCAACAGGGGACAGTCACAAGATCATGATAGCTTGCCATTGGACATTTGCTATTGGACATTGGTCTCCAGAACTTTGAGGCAATAAATTTCTTTCTTATAAATCACCCAGTCTCAGTTACTCCGTTACTGTAGAACAAATTGGAGCAAGCTTTTAGTCTATATTTTGAATAATTTTATATAAAATATTTAATATTATATGGCAGCAATGTTATCAGTGATCTGAGTTATGAAAAATGGACTATAAAGGGGCGAGAAAAAGAATCACTTTTTATAAATCACGAAAAAGTATTTTCCTGGAATACATCTGATTTAGTACTAGAAGAGTTCATGAAAAATGACTGATTTTTTTCTTTGTGATTTAATGCAGATCAAATTATTCTCAGGAAAATATCAAAGCAAAGACAGCCGTAAAATAAATGAAAGTATCATATGTTATCTGATAATAAATGTCTCAAATGAGAGGATATAATCAGGAAGGATAAAATGTTGATTTCATCTCACTTAATCTTATAATTTAGAATACTTTGAAAAAAGAACCCCAATGGTTTTGTCCAGCTGAGCTTATAAGAAGTACCTTGATTTAACTGCAACCCAGGTATTAAAGAATTCAGTGTGGGTCAGTGTAGGCTTCTGACTATGAGATTAACAACTATGGACAGAGGCCAGGGATCTGAAAGAGCCTGGAACTTGCTGGCAGGGGTTTCGTGTTAGAGCACTCCACTAAGATGAGGTTTTCCCTTATTTCTTCTCCCTTTCTATTTATGTAGATAGTTGAAAACTGGCCTAACACATACAGCTTCCTTGGGAAGCCTTATCCTGCTAAGATGCAGTCATTCTGGACATTGTTCTTTCAGTCCAAGTATCCAAATGACTGAAAGTATTTTGGAAGACTCACTCTGCTGGAAGTTTTGCAAATACATTGTTGGAAAGGTTAAAATCTACAAGCTTGTTGACTTACATGAATTTGAAAATCAATTTAAGACGGAATGGTCATGCCAACCACTAGAACTACAGATGAGTTGAAATCCATTCAATTTCTCTTGCTATTCAAAATGGGTCTCTAGTTTTTTGCCCCTTAGCCAAGAACTTTTAAATGTAGGATAAAGCTCTCTGAGTGTCAAGGTAAAAATACATATGCATTTTATTCCTATTGCATATCTTCAAGGCAGACTTTCCATGTGGAAAAATATCAGAAAAACAAAAACTTAGAGAAGGTGTGGATCACATGCAGCAAAAACTATACCTTACTCAGTGAATATTCTCTAAGTTGAACATATAGAGGAATTTATATCCTCTTATCTTCCCACCATATACCTACCTCTTATTAATCTACAATAGCCTCATTTTTAGTATCTAAAGAGATTTGATGACTTACATTAGCTTGAATGTTCTTTTTTACTAATGTATAGAATTACAAGATATCTAGAGAATGTATTATAAAGATTTCTGCCCATTGTTCCCAATTTCCAAGGTAGTGTTTAAGTTAGTGGGTTTTTTGTTCAGTTGTTTGTTTTTTTTAATACAAAGAGAAGACAAGCAGGCTTCAAGCAAGGCTACTGCCATGTGCCATTGGAGGAGCATAATGAGACCGGGAGGAACGGAGGAACGGAGGAACGGTTTTGGAAGGTGGAAGCTGCTGTGAGCAAGTCCACGCAGCAGCTTGTACTGCATGTCTTGTTCTATTTCATGATTATAACATCCTTAGAAACGTCAACATTTTGATTCCTGTTTTATGGACAAGAAGGCTAAGGCTTAGACAATGTAATAACCTCTCTAAAAGGTCGTGTAGCAAAAACACAGCAATGGAATCACTTTCAGATCTAGCCTTCCTGAAGCCTGCGTGCTCCATGCTGTGTTCCTGTATTTCCCTTTAACAGAGGCTCAGGAAAATAAGAATGCTCGCTCTCCCTGCTGTGTCCCCACAGAATAACCATATGATGATTCTGATGAATGGAAAGTATGCTTGATTTAGGCTCAAAAGAGCTTAGTTCTGGACCTGGGCTGCACCTTCATCACTGTCTCACCATGAGATCCTGGCAGGTAACCGTCCCTGATGGATCCCTGAGAGATGAAGCACATGAGCTTTCCCTTAGGCATCAAGTAGTGAAGTTTGCTATTTATATTTATGTGTTTCGTGTTTGTCTCAGGATCAGGAAGAAAGGGCTTTGTGAACTACTTACTGCTGCATAAGTATACAAGTTTTGTTTAAACTAAAATACTCAGTATGATATTTGAAGATGATTAAGTCATTTATTTAAAATAAAATTACTGACTGTCACTAATGAACATACTGAGTGAACTAATAACATTAACAGTTGAGCATAGTTCATTGCTATATCAACCTTCTGGTCACCTAAATAAAGTTAAAGGAGAATTATTGAGACTAGATTATGTTTAGTTTCTTCCTAAGATTTTTTTTCGTTAAGAAAAAGAAATTATTACTGAAAGTACAAATAAAGATGCTGAAAACAAGGCACAAAAATTATTATAAAATAATCTACCACTGTACCATTACTAGTTTATATATTTCATAACTTCTCTCTGTGTCCCTCTCTGTCCCTCTCTGTCCCTCTCTGTCCCTCTCTGTCTGTTTCTCTGTCTCTCTCTGTCTCTGTCTCTCTCTGTGTGTATGTGTGTGTGTCTGTGTGTGTGTATGTGTGTGTGTGTGTGTGTGTGTAAAACACAATGTCTTCAAGGTGGGATATATAATAGAAGACAAAAGTCTTTACCTGTAGCATTATATTGTCCTAACTTTCCTTCATGTAATGCTGAGATTTCCATGTCGTTATTAATTTTTTTTAGCTATTCTTTAATAGCTACCTAACAGTACCCTAATTTTAAACTTTGAATTACTTCCAATTTTCTTTACCACTAAATATTATTTCAGAGAGACACTACTGATGGCCATGCTTTCTTGAGGTTCTCACTTCTCTGGCGTGTTCCCATAGTACTTTGAGATATAAGCTTGCTGAAAACTCCTGTTGCCCTCAATTTAGTCCCATCAGTTCATCTCTCAAAAAGTCATTGTTTTGTTTTCTTTTCTTTTTTTTAATCAGTGGGTAATGATGTTTCTTATATTTGTAAGATCCAAAAGATCAAAGGAATAATTGATAATTGCATGTATATAAATTAATACAAAGAAGGAAAGTGATGTAATTATTATGCAATTACAAATGGAACATTTAATAAGTGTGCCTGAAGAGTAATTAGACCTCTTAATTAACCATATAAGTTTCCAACTATGTTAAATTATTATAAAATAAAGAGATATTATACATACATATATATATGTATATATATATAATTGATATGTTGACAGAAGATGATGATAATAGGAGAATACAATATAAATTCACATTTTTTAATGAATACTGATAAAAATTACACTCATTATTATAAACATGTATATTAGTTGCTAAAATGTTATAATTTTGCAAAGATGTGGAGAAAGAGAAACACTCTTCCATTGTTTGTGGGATTGCAAACTGAATCACTCTGAAATCAATCTGGAGGTTCCTCAGAAAATTGGAAATAGCTCTACCTGGAGACCCAACTCTACCACTCTTGGTCATATACCTAAAAGATGCCCCACCATGCCAGAGAGACAAGTGTTCCACTATATTCATAGTGGTCTTATTTGTAGTAGCCAGAAGCTGGAAACAACCCAGATGTCCCACAATGGGAGAATAGATACAGAAAATGTGGTTCATTTACACAATGGAATACTATTCAGCTTTTAAGAACTAGGACATCATGAGTTTTGCAGGCAAATGGATGGAATTAGAAAATATCCTGAGTGAGGTAACTTACACCCAAAAGGATGTGCATGGTGTGTTTTCAATAATAAGTAGATATTAGCCAAAAAAGAGCAGAATACCAAGGATACAATCCACAGAACTCAAGAAGGTTAACAAGCCAAAGGGGCCAAGTAAGGATGCATCAGTCCCACTAGGGAGGGAGAAGAAACCAGAGGCCAGAGAGTGGGAGGGAAGAAACTGGGTGGGAGAGAGAAATGGGAGGAGCAGAGAAAAGGGGGAACATAGTCAGGCCTTGGGGAGGTGGAACAGGAGAGAAGTGTTGAGGGCCAGCAGAAATGGAAACAGGCAACCTCGGGAGGTAGGAGGTTAGGGGAACCCTCTAGAATGTACCAGAAACCTAGGAGGTGAGAGACTCTCAGGACTCAAACTGAGGGACCTTAGATGAAATGCCCGACAGTGGAGAGAAGGAACTTGCAGAGCCCACCTCCAGTAGAAAGACAGGGCATCAAGTGGAGGAATGGAGTTGCCACCCCACAGTCAAAAACTCTGACCCAGAATTGTTTGTGTGTAAAAAACTGTAGGGACGAAAATGGAGAAAAGACTGAAGGAAAGGAGGTCCAGTGACCAGCATAACTTGAGATCCATACCAAAGGGAGACTCCAAGGCCTGGCATTATCATTGATGCTGTGGTGTGCTTACAGACAGGAGCCTAGCATGGCTGCCCTCTGAGAGAACCAACAAGCAGCTGACTGAGACACAAACAGATATACCCAACCAATGGACTGAAGTCGAGGATCCCTGTGGTTGAATTAGGGAAAGGCTGGAAGAAGCTGTGGAATAGGGTGACCCCATAGGGAGACCAGCAGTCTCAACTAACCTGGACCCCTGCAGTCTCTCAGACACTGAGCCACACCATCCAGGCAGCATACACTAGTTGGTATTAGGCCCCTCACACATACACAGCAGAGAACCACCTGGTCTGGCCTCAGTGAGAGAAAATGCACCTAACCCTAGAGAGACTGGAGCCCCAGGGACTGGGGAGTCCTGGCATGGTGTGTGAGTGGGAGTGGGGTTTACTTTCCCTTTTTACCCATGCTAATTTGTTTCTTTTACGTTCTATGTTTTGAGGTTTAAACAGATGCAAAATTATTTTTCAGTAATTAGTGAAAATCATACAGGATAGGAGTAAACATTTAAATCCTGATCAGTATCCACTGAAATTTTACTGATAGGTGGTGGTTAGTCAACAGTATCACCTTTGCAATATAAATTTCTGCCATGTAACAGTAATAGCTAACAAAAATTGTATTGGAAAATAGTAATTTTCTGTATTAAACACTGTGTAAACTGTTTGTACTAACTGAAAATATAGCTAACTCAGAGAATGACAGACTGATATTTTATTTGGTTTATAATTCTACAACCTCCAGTGGTAAAAGGAGTTTATAATGATGTATTCAGTCTTTGGTTCATACCTGAAAGACAATGGTCTTTGCAGTAATCATGGTTTGAATACAGCATTTGACATGTCATATATAGTTTAATTACTTAAACTATTTATGTTTTTGTTACTTTATTCAAAAATATGAAATCATATTACAGTACCTATCTCATAAAAGTATATAATTAATCAGTGTATAAATTCAAATAAACAGAATATTTGGCATATGCTAATTCTTAACAAACTTGATTTCATTCATTTATTAATTATTTCATTGTAATGTTTGTTGGCATGTCTTTGCATAATTAATTAATTTCCAAGTCTTTATTAGCCAATCAGCAAATACGTTGGGTTTTGGGATTCAAATACAGTCCAGAGACTCTGTCAGGGCTGGCAAACATCTCAGTTAGAAAGGATAGTTAGCCAGAAGTGGCACTGCAGAAGCCAAAAAGCAATGTTAGTGTGTGTAGGGACTTTCCCAGAACTATGGGCTTACATGGGCTAGGTCGTTGTTCTTATTTTGTCCTGTGTTGCTGCCTTCATGCTGGATTCCAAGGCTTGAGTTGTACTGAGGTCTGGGGGTCAGTTACAATACAATGGCCTTTATCATTGTTTTTTGTTTTGTGTTTTTGAGACTTTCTATGTATACCATGCAAAAATCCACCCACTTCTACCACAAAGTCTACTATTACAGGTATGAACCATCAGGTGAAATACCTATAGTCATCTTATGAGAAACTACATCGTTCCAGTTCATTTAGCCTATCCAATCAGCAATTATTTCACATGAAGTATTTTTAGGGTGTTCCACGAAGACAGTCATTCACTCTAGATGCCAACATTCTGATTTAGGAAGAGCCGTGAAAAGAGACCAAGTAAGTTTAATAAACTATTTTCAGGTCAATTTTAAAATGGTAATAACCTTAGAGTTCCCTGCTCTGTTTATCTGTGAGAAGTGGGAATCTAGATAAGACTCAAGCTGCACAGAGCATGAATATTCTTCCAATCTTCGTGCTCACCTAACCTAGGTGTGCCCACTTCATCTATATACCAGCTGATTTAATGAGAAGGGCCTGAGACAGAAGAAGAAAGCTGGCATAGGCACACAGTAAATCCCCTGTCTTATCAACATCCAAGGCAACACTGTACCCACAGCCAGCTTGTGCTCTTTCAACAGACTGAAGAGAATGCTGCTTATTCAGTTTAGAGCTAATCCAAGTTGACCTGCAAGCCTCCAGTTTCAGCCTGCCAGTCCACCCCTTGAGAGTAGGATCAAACATGTCATCACATTATGCAACTCCCATATAGAGTGGTTGCTAGGCAACCAGGCTTTGATTTGTGAGAAATATCAGTTCTGTGAATCATGGTTCATTTAAACACCATTTTTGCTAGCATATTTACAGTTCACAATTTGGATTGCTTACAATCTAATGTCTGTGCTCTTCAGCAGAAAAAATATTTTCAGGCTTAATAAGATTCCCTTTTTTTTTTTCAGGATCATCAACAAAACAACCAATGAGCTGCCTGCAAAGCATGTTTTGCCACTGAACTTATAACCACAACTGATGTTAGAAACTCATTTTGTCCAGGAGCTGACAGTTCTCTGGCTATAAATCTCTGAACATTCATTCCAGGGTTCCTGGAAGGCTGAAGCCATAAGGCTTGTAGTTTCTGTGCTGGTGGTGACCTTAGTGTTGGTGTAATGAAGTGCTGGAAAAATCAAGAATCCATTGATATATTTAATGCAAGCAATGTCTTCTTTCAATTGGCCACTGTTCTACCTTGTTTTCCAGGTGTCTGCAGGGCTTACATGGTTCCATGGTCTTCGAATCAACTATAAATACTTTAAATCCCCTGTCTTCAATTTGCCTGATATCAAGTAGTATAGAATTGGTATGCAAGGAAGCAAGTACTGAACAAGAACATGAGGGATGCTTAGTTATATGTAGGATGTCAGAGAAATTGTTCCAGGATAGTGACAAATGATTTGAGGGAGGAAGTATCAGTATATCAGGAAAAGAGAGAGTGGGAAAAAGAACACAAGGACGAGGTAAACAGACTGAAAAGGAACCCACAATAGGGTTAAAGGACTACAAATGATTAAGAATAGAAAATGATTGGAGGATTTAAAATGTTTACATTGAGTCTGCCTGCATTTGGAGACAAGGTACGAAGTTACTTTATCAAATTTCATTGATGACTGCAGCTTTTTATTCCATACAATGGAAAACAATTTCCTTTTTCATTGTGACTACTCTAAAAACCTTAAAACTTATATTCCATACAGGATATAGTACTTTGTCGTATGATCCAGAGTTTTCACTCCTAGTTTTCATATTTGAGATACAAAAATTAGGTGTAAGTGTGGCATCTCTGTACCTCACCAAATATCTATGTAAACACTTTATTTGCATTTAAAATCTAGTACTACTCCCAACGTGCAGGGAAGTCACGGAATACTGCATTTATTTATTTTGTCATTGTTATAAAACAAATACTGAAAAGAAACAATCGTTTCTCTTGACAGTTCAATAGTCCATCATGTTAGGGTGGGGATGGTGGCACAAGAACCAGGAAGTAATCATCCTCAAGTAGGAATCAGGGAGAAGTTAGGAAAGGTGTTCTGCTATCAGACCTCAAAGCCTGCCCACCGTTGATCACTTTCTCCAGTGAAGCCCATCCTTAAGTTCTGCCTCCTGCTGGAGACCAACACTCAGATTCTTCAACTTACGAGGTCCATTCAAGCTATAGCAAGTATATCCTTGGTTCTTGACATTTTTCTTTCATCTTATTTCAAGTAGCTAAAGAAAGCTAGTTTGCCTTCAGTGAAACAAAATTATTGATGTTCTCTGAGCTAAGCAATGATCATTAAGACCCATCGTTTTTAACCCATTGATCAAAATCCTTGTTGGGAATCAAACAATCCTTTCACAGACGGCACATATCAGATATTTACCTCACAATTCACGACAATAGCAAAATGATAATTATGAAGTATCAATGAAATAATTTTATGGTTGATGTCTCCACAACATGAAAAACTGCATTGTATCAAAGGGTCACAGCATTAGGAAGGTGAGAACCACTGCTTTAGACTATCTATCTGCTCTAAAGGGAATGGAAATTCACTAGTTCCTTTAACATGCCTCACTTTTTTGGTTTAAGAGAAAACATTAGGTATTCTAATGAGTACAGCCTTCAGTACAAGGCAGAAAAGCCATATTTATTCAGAATCGATCTACACACACTGATTACCCACCCAGAGCCACTTGTGCAATGTGAGCATGCAAAAGAACATTTGCCTGCCTTCTTTTCCAGCTTTCAATCAATGAGTTCAGGAGAATTCTCTAGTCTTCGAACAGCCCATTAACTAGAGCAACTCTTTCGCCTTCGTTTGGCACTGAAGCCTCCTCCAGTACCCTAGAGTTAAAGAGCAAACGTTGACTGGGAGGGGGAAGCAGATGCTATTAACTGACTCACTCAGGATAGCACAACTAAGGATTGGAGCCAAAAATAGAGCAAACTCACCAGGAGTGCTGCTCGGATGAGAGTTATTTGATCAGCGTTCAGTGCCATGAGGTCTGATGTGTCAGCTGCAAAATCTCACAGAACATAATGGACATTTTTATTTCCCTTAAAGGAGACAGTGGTCTCTAAAACTCAAATTCCCACAACAATGAGTGCTAAAAATGAATTATTTGGAATTTGATAGATTCTGTTTATTTTCACAGTTGCTATATCTTATGCTAAATTATTATGCTAAATAATTTCCATCATTTAGTGTCTATGAAGTAGAGCCATTCTTATTTTTTAATGAACAGATTGCATCTTACATTGGTTAGGAAACTGCTTAGATATTAAAAGCTGAGTTGTGGACATGCTCCCATCTTCTTTGTAACGTCCTTTTATTGCTTAGCACATGGGTACTAGGTAATGCTCACATGGACAGCCAGAATCTATTGAAATGGAAGAGCACATGGGTAGAATGAGTAAATGGTGCAATTTCCATAGCTTCCTCCCTGTATCCTGTCCAGAATCCATATGGTTTGATGCTTTCCATGTGATCACGTGCAGAAATCTCAGCCAATAATCAGACAACCACTTTCACCGTCATGGCCTGGTTTGGAAAGGCCTCTACGACAGCAATTTTCCTGTGCTTGGTTCACAACTCTGTCATTTTGTATCACATTGTTCTCCTCATCTGATTCTTTTTTCTTCTTTCCCTTCTCTGAGGTCATGTTTTATATGCCCTAATTGGTTTCTCTTCTAGACTCTGGAGTTTGAAAGTAGATGACCCTAAGTTTCAACCTAACCTGTTTTATTCTATGACACTTTGACCATGGTGTTCATATCTTTTTAATTAACTTACTTAATAAACATTTACAATTTGAGTTTCATAGAGTACAAACTCCAAAATAAACACTCCTCAAATCAGTGTTATGCACTGCTTTGTCTGTTTACAAATATCTGGCAAGGTTATTTGCAGTTAAAACCTAACATAAAGTCACTTCTGATGAGATATTTTTAAATCTGTCAGTATGATGATTCAAAGCATTAACTCAAAATATTATTTCCTAGGCTTGGATTCTGGCTCAGTCAGTAAAGTGCTTGCTGCACAAACTCAGAGGGCTGACTTTGAATTCCCAGTGCCGATAAGATGTAGAGAGATAGAGGAAAATGCCTAAGGTTGAACTCTGGTCACCACATGCATGTACACACTTGTGCATAGCAACTAAAGCATATACATATATCACTCACATGCACACATTCATAATCCGGATATATATACATATATATAGATATAGATATATAGATATAGATATAGATATAGATATAGATATATGATAGATATGTGATAGATAGATAGATAGATAGATAGATAGATAGATAGATAGATAGATAGATAGAGATAGGTATAAAGTGAGATTCTGTCATTATGGTAGAACTACACCTAGCAGATAAGACTTATTTGCCTCCCAAAATTTCATTTGGTTACAGAATATTAAAATATGCTTTCTTTTATAAACCAAATGGTTCAGAATTTTAAAACACGGTTGCCTCTACAGGTTTTGAATATGATTTCATATCTAAAATACACTGTTTTGGAATCACGAGGAAAGAATAAACTATGCAAGTTGTATAATGCCTTGGCACACAGTAGGCATTTGGCAGAGAAATGTAGCAGTCAATTCCGAATAATCTCCTTTAGATTCATATGTAGCTGCTTGACAGAGAGTGATTTTAGTTCATTCATGGCGATTGGTATTTTAGTAAGCTTCTGTCTTTATTCATCTCTAAAGCTTAAATATTATTTCCAAGCCTGATTGGTTACCTGAACACCTCTTGAAGAGTGATTTAGGCACAGGAGAAAATGATAGGGAGTTACATGTTTAATTAGACTTCTACACTCTGCTTTAGGAGATCTCTCCAAAGAATCAGGGCTTGCATTCAACATCACTTTGTACATTAAAACAGAAAATTAAGTATGGAAGCCCAGCTAAAAGAGGAGACACACAGTGGCATCAAGTTGACCTGCAATGGGAAGCATGGAGTCTCTGAGGGAATGATAAGGTAGTGGAAATGAAAGGCTGTCCTGTCTCCTGGAATTACTGCAGTGTCAGGGCAGGATGTATTGTGAGTTATAGAAGAAATGTTATTGTTGGTTCTCTGAGAATGAAAAAATCAAAGGAACTGCAACAGGAAGTGTCACAGCTGTCTGGAACAAACTGTGATTCAAAATAGCCCATCTCTTTTTGGAAAACCAGAACCTATTCTACTCCCCATAGATAATTGCTACCACCACCCCCTTCAATGTTTTCCTGTGTCTAAGACTGGATAATGTCTCCCCACAATAATGCTCTGGAAGCCTCTACTGAATGCCTTTTGTGGTACTCAACATTGTGCTAGAAACTGGAATAAGGTATTCATCATAGACGAAACTTATCACCAGGACAATTTCCACCTCTGTTCAAAACCCAAACTCAATTACTATCCAGGCAGTGTTCCCTCACAGTCACTCTATTCAGCAGTATCACAGAAGTAACTCAATTTCCAGTACTACATAAAGGCAATGTCTGTGGACACCATCATTATGATACTTGTTGCTTGAAGCAGACCATTAAAACCAGGACTCAGATCTTCAGTATTTGGAGGAAACGCTGCACTAAGTCTTCCTATATTTCACTGGTAAAAACCAGAATAGTAAATCAAGCTAATTAATGTATTCATTTTAAATTTTCAACATTATTTCAGAACACCACATAATACCTCAAAAATATATACCATTGTGAGTTGTCAATTAAAATTATACTAGCATTTCTAAAGATTTAGTTTTCCATAATTTTGTCCTAAGAACAGAAACTTTTTCACCCTCTAGTTTTAATTCTAACTTTTAAAGTTTTTTCTCTCTCCCAGCTCTTTCTTTTTACAATTTATCAATTTGCTGTTGATGGAATTTCCCCTACCATCCATATGCTAAGGTCCTAGCCCATAATGTAATGCATTTAGAAATGATACCTTTGGGAAATGACAAGCTTAAATGATGATCAAGGGCTATCATCAAATTATGATAGAAATAATGTCTAAGACTGGACATAGGAAAACTAGATCATAGTCTCTGACAGTCCATGGTTAAAGGCAATCACACAGGCTAGATAAAGGTCCTTAGTAGAAAGTGGCTTTTGATCTTATAACATTCAGAATTATAAGGAAATACATTTTTTTCTTGTTTAACACATCCAGTGCATGACATTTTGTTATAGTAGTCTAATAGATAAAAGATAAGATTCAAACCTGGTACCATATGGAATTGTTAAAAAGTATTTGTTTGTTGGGTGATTGGCTTTTTTTGTATATGTACATGAGTTTATGTGTACTATAATGGTTCAGGTACCCAAGGACCCCAAAACCAAGTGTCAGATGATGTAGAATTGAAATTGTACATGGTTACAAACTGCTTTATGGGTAACAGGAACTGAACCAGGTCCTACTTAGATTCATAAATGCTTTTGACATCCAAGTCATCTTTCCAGCACCTTCACATATGAAATTTTATTGGTTCACATGGAAACTAAAACAAGGCTTGTTAAAATGTTATTTAAAATATTTTAAGTGAATATTTTAAAAAGGTGAGCAAATGTAAGCAGTCGATTTTCTGCAAAGAGAAAAACAGTGAGAGCATGCTACAACAAGCCAGCCCTGTACTCTTTGGACATCCAGTGACCTGACATGCTTTCCCTAAAGCTGTCATGAATGGATGATGACATATTGACATGAGCGTGTTTGCTATTTGTGGATGAATACACTTTTTTTTTTTTTTTTTTTTTTTTTACAGTTTGGTAGCATTTATTTACCATGTGAAAAAGATCTCTGCAACTTCATCCTGCAAATCTGAAAGTCCGTCCCCATCAAGCATTTTCCCTCTTTCCCATTCCTCCAGCTCCTGGTGACCACCACCCTGCTTACTGTTTCTATGAACCCCAGAGCTTCAGGATTCTCACAGTTGTAGAATTAGACAGTACTCACATTTCTGTACCTGCTTTGTTTGATTTTGCACGATGTCTCACTGATGGAAGATGTCAGAGGGCTTTTTCTTTTCTTTTAAAGACTGAGTATCTTATACAACATTTCAATAGACACACATACGCTACTTTTTCCCTTGGGTATTTTAAATAGTGCTAGCATGAACAAAGGTATTATAAAAATATCTCTTGGAGAGGATTAATACACATGAAGAGCTGACAAACAGTGACAAATTCCATAACCATAGAATAACAGAAAGAGTTCATATTTGTGAACCATATGGATTGGGTATCCTGCCCTCTGGGAAGCCTAATATGCTGAGAGAAATGTGGGGTTTTCTTTGTCCTAAAATCAATCTTGTCTTTAAACTTCTTCCTAATTATAATGATTACTACTGTAAATTTTAGAACTGACATGAATCCAATGGTATTTGGCATGACACTCGAGGTGGCTCCTTACCCTTAAATTCTGAACCTCCTTCCAATAATTTGAACAGGATAAAAAGCATCAATATGTTCTTCCAAATGCCTATTTAAATCCTCTGGTATATTCAACACATTAGTAAAGTTTTTTGCTAAATGATTAACAAAAGTAGCTGTCTTAACTTCTTGTGCCACAGCAATTGCAGTAGCAATGGTGCTAGCAATTAATGTAATTAAACCTGGAATACCAGCAATAATCAAGCTTACTACCCTCTTGCTTCTGCTTAAAGCCTGACTCATTTATTCCAGTACTTGCAAGCTATTTTTAGAATACCAAGGTTCTGTGATATTCAGGGCACTAAAACAAGAGCTGGTTGATAGACCTCTGTAACTGACATGCCAGATTTCAAAACACAAACACAATTAGAAGGTGTACAATCAATGCAACTTACATTAACTACTGTAGGAGAAACAAAAGTATTTTTAACTTGACAATTGAAAGAGCCTTAACACGTGTGCTAACACCTGTTTGAAGTCCAGATAATGCTCCAACTTTATTTCTTTCTAAAATAACATCATAGAGAACTGCAGCTAATTTTCATATATGTCTCTGAAAATGTACAGAACCAGACTTCTAAATGAAGACTGTTTTTTCCAATATTGGATTCATTTCTAGACCAGTCCATAATTGAGTCTGAATAACTGGTCACATTTAAGAACAATACAAGAGTCATTATAATTTCTCTTTTTGATTCTCCGTTCCACATGGTCTAAAAACTTAAGGCAAGCAGCTTGTTCCCTCAGAGGTGTAGGTAAGCAATGATGGGTCAGGAACATATATCCAATATAGCTTCCCAGGCACCATTGCCAGGGCACTCAGCAAGCTCACAGGTCAGCGTCATTCTTTGTTCTGGCATCAGCATGTCTCACCGGTCACTCTGGTGGCCACCATGCTCCTTCAACATCCTGCAGAAAAAACACAAACATGGCCTCTTCCCCATATTTAATACCTGATCGGGATCATGCCTTATACCAGTAAGTGGATCCTTCCCTTTCACCTATGCATAAGTATGCCTAGTTGTAGAGTGCCATAGATACTCAGCAGAAAGTTCCTTGGCATCCAAATATTTAAAAATAATTTAAAATAAAAAATAAAAAGAACATGATTTAAATAAATTTGTGATGTATGGGGCTATATCTTCCCCTTTATTTATTTTGGAAGCTATTATTTTAAAGTTCCATGGGCCCATTCCACAATCTCTTACCCTTGACAATTATAAGGAATCCCTGTAATATGAGTAATGTTAAATTGCTGCTAAAAAGCCTCAAATGTTTGACTGCGATAGCTGGTTCCATTATCTGTTTTTTGCATGTCTGTTTGTTTTCTTTTTTTAAAAAAATTTCATTATTGGGTACTTTATTTGGCACAATTCTAACACCTCTCTGGATATTTTAACTTTACATAGTGAGTGTATGAATTTCAAGAATGCTGCTCTGCTGAGTGTTGATGTGGTAGATACTGCAGATAAAATTACCCATGGCCTGAGGTTAGTATTTCTAATTTTGTCAAGCTTCAAGAATGGCATATGTAGCTTGATCATGCTAGCCCTTTTTGTCCTTGGAATACTTTTATTCGTGCCCACCGTGTTAAACCTTTTCTTTAACAACATCAACATATTGGCAGCCAAAGCACACGGCTTGAACCTGAAAATGGACCCCCAGACAGACTTATTAAATTAGCAAGCTGGCAAGCCAAGGACAGGTAAGATTCTGCACAGAGCCTTACCAACCTAAGACATAAATGCATTGTTTTGGATAATGCATATTCCATAACAGGTAGGGAAGGCATTCTTGTCAGAACAACCTAAGACAAGCTCAGTCTTGTTAATGAAATAAAAAGGGGGAAGAGGCAGAGAGCCTTTGGGGCTACTTGGCAAGAATCTGACATGGGCCAAGGACAAGGAAGTAGGCTTCAGGCAAGAATCTGACATTAGGCTAGAACAAAAAAGTAATTTCAGGCAGGAATCTAAATTTTAGGCTACAACAAGGAAGTAGGCTTCAGACATGAAAACTACTTTGGACTAGGACAGGAAAGTAGGCTCAAATATTTCCATCATCCTGATAAACCCTTAGAAACAATGATCATGGGAGTGTTCAGGGAATTGGGGTTAATGCTTTGCTTGTTCTTTGAATATTAGTATTTATTGTCTTGCTTGTTCCTTGAGTATTTGCATCTATTATATTGCTAGTTCCTCAACCTAGAAATGACCTTAACACATGCATGTAGTTAAAATGGTATAAAAGCAAAAAGGAGGAGGGGGATGGAATAATGGGTTCTAGGGAGGGGAAATAGGGAAAGGAGATAACATCTGAAATGTAAATAAATAAAATATCCAATAAAAAAGAATCTTGTTAATAGTCTCTCTTCCAGCTTTCACTAGGGTTACAGTGTGTTAACCTAGCTTGTGTCTAGAATCCGGCAAAATTTAATTTAGAGAAAGGGTTCTGTTAATGCAAGGGAAGACTACCCAAGATTCAGTGTGTCAACTTCTTTCTCTAGTCTGGGTAAGGTGTGCATAGTTCCCTTCACCTTCTCTGAAAGCCAACCTTTATCTTGCTTTGCATCATTGCCATGCTGTGGCCTTCCTCCTTTTCCAAAGCCTATTTTCTTATACACAATCTTAACCCATTCCCACTACAAGCATACTCAGTAACCTAAGTCAGATGTCATCCACTGCAGTCTGTCCCTGAGTGTTCCTATGTAAGTTAAGTTTCATTGTAGTTTAGCAATCCTCATTTGTTCATGGGTGCTTTTAGTTCTACAGTGGTGAAACAAAAATTTTCTTGGTTGAGAGACTGTTAATGACTACTCTTATCTCCTTAGAGGTTATGGGACTGTTTAGATAGTTTAACTGATCTTGATATAACTTTGGTACATGGTATCTGTCTAGAAAATCACCCATTTCATCTAGATTTTCCAGTTTTGTGGAATATAGGCTTTTATGGTAAGATCTGATGACTTTTAAAAATTTTCCTCAGTTTCTGTTGTTGTTTCCTTTTTCATTCCTGATTTTGTTAATTTGGATACTGTCGCTGTGCCCTTTGGTTAGTTTGGCTAAGGGTTTATCTATCTTGTTGGTATTCTTAAAGTACCAACTCTTGGTTTTGTTGATCCCAGGGCTCAATGGGGGTGACTTTAGCTGCAGTGCCCAACAGTGGGGAGAGGGGAAATGAACAGACCACCTTCAGTAGATAGACAGGGCCCCAAGTGGAGGGACAGAGTTATCAACCCACCATCAATATTCCTGACTTAGAATTGGCCCTGTCAAAGAGAAATGCAGGGACAAAAATGGAGCAGAGACTGAAGGAAAGGCTGTCCAGTGACAGGCCTAACTTGGATGCTTCTAATGGGTGGGCCACAAAGCCTGACATAATTATTGTTGCTATGTTGTGCTTACAGAAAGGAGTCAAGCATGGCTTTTCTCTGAGAGATTTTACCAGTAGCTGACTGAGATAGATTCAGATACATACACCCAACCGTTAGATTGAGGTCAGAGATCTTTATGGAAGAGTTAGTGGAAGGACTTAAGGAGCTTGAAGGGATGGTAACTCCATAAAAAAGATCAACATTCTTAACTAACTCTGATCCCTGGGAGCTCCCAGAGTCTAAGCCACCAACCAAAGCGCATACAAGAGTTGGTTCTAGTCCCCTGGCACATGTAGCAGAGGACTGCCTTGTCTGGCCTCAGTTGGAGAGGATGTGCCTAATTCTACAGAGAAGTGAGGCCCCAGGGAAGGGAAAAGGCTGGGGGGTTAGGGGGAGCACCCTTTTAGAGGCAAAGGGGAGGGGGAATGAGAAGAATAAGTGTGGGAGAGGGACTGGGGAGTAAAGACTGGAATGTAAATAAATAAAATAAATAATTTTAAAAAAGAAATTTTCTTATCAGTGGTCAACTATCTATAGGAGGGTACCAAATTGATTTCCTAGAATACAAAGCTCAAATTTGGATAGAAATGTATACATATCTGTCTTTCTTTATCAAATTATTTGAGGTCTAACAGTCTCTTGACCAGTAGAAATGCATCTAAGCAACATTAGATCCATTAGGAAGACACCAAAAAATTTCATAATTTGTTATCATCTATGTTTTTACTTATATACAACTATAAGTTTTAGACAGTTAGTTTTTATGATTAAATATCTTTACTTTCTAGAAGATATCCAGTTTGATAAGGAATCTGAAGGAAATTGTTCATTTTAATGATTATTTTGTGAATCACTTTTGATAACCTGTAGCATGTTGTAGTTCCGTTCTTGTAGGCTTTTAGTCCTATAACTCTCTGTATGTCATAGGAATACAGTTATATCCATTTTCCTTTATTCTCACTAGCTAGATGTTTACAAATTAAACAAGAAGAAGAGCATGTAATACAGAAGAGATGAACAAGGAGATGTGGTGGTTTGCATGAAATATTTAGACTCAAGCCATCAGAATGGGAATTCCAAAGAGAGCATTCACTAGTTTTATATTTTAGGAAAAACTATTTAGCCTTTCATAGCCTCAGCGTTTCTTCTAAACCCATCCACACACATAAAAACGGAAGTGCTATTCTACATCTTGGCAGTATCATAAGGACCAAATGGGAGCCTGTGCGTTAAGTTTTACTCTAATATTTGATGGAGGAGATATTCATGATTTAATTATCTTTTTCTTTAGTATCCCTTCTCCTTTTACAAGGATAATTTAATTAACTTACTAATGTTTATAAAAATCCATTGTACTTAGCATTAGTTATATCATTGAAATGAATGCTTAATTGCCTCTTTTATGTTGAGATATATTCCTAGTCTATCACTTTTATCATGAAGGGATGCTGGATTTTATCAAATGTGTTTTCCAGATCTAATGAGATAATCATGTGTTTCTCGTATTTTATTTGATTTATTTGGTGGATTATGTTTATCCATTTATGTATATTAATTCATTCACACATCCCTGGAATGAAGCCAACTTGATAATAGTAGATAATATTTTCATGTGTTTTTGAATTGGATGTGCAGGTGTCTTATTGACAATTTTTGCATCTGTGTTCATAAGATATATTGGTTTATAATTTTATTTTTTATTTTTGATGTTGAGTCTTTGTATAGTTTGAATATCAAGCCAAAGGTGGTATCAAGTGAATGTATAGGCTTTTGTTTTGTTTTTCTTTTTATATTTAATTTTTTATTCATTTATTATTTTTATCTGGATGTGTGTGTGCCTGCATGGGTTTATATGTACCACTTGGGAGTAGAAGCCTGTAAAGTCTCAAAGATAGGGTTGGATCCTCCAGAATTGGAGTTATGGGTAGTTATAATCTTCTGTGTAGATTCTGGGAATGGAACCAAGGTCCCCAAGATCAATAAGTTCCTTTAATCACTGAATTATCTCTCCTTCCATAGTAGGACTGTTTTTAATCTAAATGTCCTAGAATAATTACTTTCACTGAAATGATGCACAATCCTCATAGTTTAGTTGATCTATGCTCCCCAATTCCACTATTTCTCCCCATATTCTCTCCTCTGTCCCCCCACTGCTCAAACTGCATCTCCAACCACCTAGTCCATCCACAAAATTTATTACATTATAATTTGTAATTAGGTATAATTGTATCTTACTACATCACTTCTTTGGATGACAACCTTATGGCTTTATTGTCTCTGTCAAAATTACTACTTTCTTCCTTCATAGAAATCTCACCTATCATGATCCATTCCTGGAAGAGGGGAGGGTAAAAACAATAAATGGTAAAAAAAATAAACCTAATTGACACAGGCTCAATTCTGACTGAGGCTTTCCCTTCTTTGCAGTCCCCATGTAAGATGTGTACTTCTACAGTGATTCACCAGTGCCTTACCTATGCTTTGGTGACCTGGGCCTTGCAAGTAGTCAAAACACTTTAAGAAGTACAGTAAAAGGCTGTGGTAGTCTGAACTTGCTTTGCCAAGGGAGTGACACTATTAAGAGTAGGTTTGGCCTTGTTGGAGGAGGTATGTCACTGTGGGTGTGGGCTTTATGAGCCTGGTCCTAGTTGCCTGGATACCAGTCTTCTCCTATTTGCCTTTGAAACAAGATGTAAAACTGTCAGCTCCTATGTGCAATACCTGCCTTGGTGCTGCCTTGATGATAATGGACTGAACCTCTGAACCTGTAAGCCAGCTCCAATTAAATACTGTCCTTGTAAGAGTTGCCTTGTCATGGTATCTGCTCACAGCAGTGAAACCCTAGGCTAGATAGTGCCCATATATCCAAGGATAATCATGTCTTACATTCTATGACTCAAACTTGCATTAAGAAATAACAATAGAAAGTTGATTTATTTCTCCAAACTCATATATAATTACTTATTAATTTTTATTTAACAATGTAACATTTAAGAAAGTTGAGAGGCAGATAAAACAATTTTCCTACAGGCTTTGCTTTTTAAGAGAGTATACAACGAAATATCATTTACCTAATTGATGTTATGTGTTTTTGAAGGGTTCTGTTTGAAAAGCCTAACTTAGTGGCACATAGATCGAGTATTATGTGACTAGAAGAAAGCTTGGGGTCAAGTTTTATTGGTTCCTACTCTATCAAATTCGCCATCACAGCTGCTGAATATTTTGAAGGAACTATGTCTCAGTAGCCCTGTGGTGAGCTGCTGGATATTGAAACTGCAGGAGAGTCAATCAATGTTGCATAGGGAGAGTACAGATCATAATCATCCTCTGTCCAAGAAAAGCTTGAACTTATCAGGTTTCATTAGCCGTGCAATATAATTATTTGGGAGATCAGCTATACTACAGAAAGTTAGCAAATGCTTGTGTCTGCCTACATGGCTCAGGTTCTTTATAATACACAACAAAAGTTTCTGGCTTGTAATTCTTAATTTGAACTTCCCATTTCTGCCTTTATCCCTCTTGCTTAACTATTCAAGAATGTCTTATATTAGCTCATGCTACAGTTATTTTAGCTATACCTTATATCAATTAAATGGCACCTCCTAAAATCCTTTAAAGAAATGGCTTTTTCCTTTCCTTTCCTTTCCTTTCCTTTCCTTTCCTTTCCTTTCCTTTCCTTTCCTTTCCTTTCCTTTCCTTTCCTGTCCTTTCCTTTCCTTTCCTTTCCTTTTTTTCTTTTATTTTTCTTTATGTTGGTTTTTATGTTTCCAATTGGATTTGTGCACAAGACAATGAAATTTAAGGAACCGTAGCCCAAAGACTGTTACTATAAAGATAGGATCTCCTCATGACTTCTTGCTGTTGGTGTCTAGAGAAATAGGATTTTTTGTTGTTTGAGTAGGTAAGTAGCTTCTCTGGTAAACCAGAGAATATATATATGTACATATATATATATATGTATATATATGGCAAGTAAATATACAATTTCAACATTGACTTTATAAAATAAAAAATAGCTTTTCAAATCTTATTTTTCCCTGGATAAAGTTTTATATTTTCATAGCTAAATGTGAAATAAGGCATTTAGACTATAAATATACATATAAACTAATTTAAATAAATGACTAACCTGCTGATAGTAGTTATTTGTGAGCTATGGAATTGTAAGTACATTTTATTATACATTCCAAGGTTTTACTAACTTTCTAGATAATTACTATTGGATTTGTTTTTGCTAAAAACAAATAAATAGAATTTGTAAAAGGAAATGTAATTACTGACCCAGTATCTTGCTGGTACTCTTAAAAGAACTGACATTTTCCAGAATTAAGTGGTACATTTTTAAGGGAAGCTAAACACATGAATCCATTAAGAGCAATAGATTCAAGACAAGCTATTATTTTAGATGTTTAATTATTTACTAAATACAGCTTTCTGGCCTTTAGCTGGAATTTTTTAGCCTGCCAAATAATTTTCTGAGTGGGATGAGGGAGTTACGCAATGTGAGCTCTATCTGATTGATAGTATGGGGAGTTATGAATATCTACCTCTTATTGTACTTGCTGTTGAATATTCCCACCTACACAATGAGGATTAAACCTAGTGACATGCTGTTAGTAATTAAAATCTGGAAACATGATGGAATGTCAATTTTGAGATTAGCTAATAATCTCACTCATTTCTCCTTTTTATTTATTTGTTCTAGAAAATTTCAAGAATAATACTACAAGTTCCCACAAAGAAGGGATCTCATGACTGTGATCATTACCAAATGAAATCCTTGCTGGCTATCACAGGAATGAGCTTGAGAATAGACCCCAATCCAGCTAGTATTAGACTAGAGAGATATGGAGCCAATTCATGCCTGCCTTTTTGGTCCCCAGGTCTAACATGGTAAAAAATTTTATAGCAATTTGAACCACAGCAATAAATAATGCAAAAGGATATAAAATATTTTGATTTTTTTTCCTGTAATAGACTTTGAGGTTTTATCTTCTTAAGAAAGTATAGTCTATCAGTTATAAGTGTCTGTGAATGGTGTGAGATGGAGGGAAGCATGTGTGCTCTTTATTCATGCTATCAGTGGTTTCACTGTGATGAAGAGGATGGTAGGTGACAGAATAGGCTCACTTGGAGGCTCTGAGAAGCACTCGGTATTAGAATGACATACTATTCCATTGTTGTTTCTTGACATCGTGACTCATTAGTTGATCACATTGATTTCGGTGGGTTCTGATTTGGGCTAGCTCTTAAGGAATGCTAATTATATGATCGTGGAGAATAGGATCGAGGAAAGACTGTACAGTACAAAGTTACCCATGATTTGTAGAGTAAGCCATAGGACACTAATATAGGCATTGAAAAACAGTGACACGAATAAATAATGTTTTCCAGTGTGAGGGCTAACTTCTTTATGTGCAGAGAGTTCATGAGAACATAGCATTTGAGCAAGACATCCAGCAGAACTCTGATGTGTTTTCAGGAGGACTGGCTTAGAGGCACAGCTGCTTCTTACATACTAGTGCCCAAGTATTCCCTAGAGTCTTACAAACACAATGCTCCTCAGCAAAGGTCCTGGGACACTTAAGAAGAACATACTTCCTTCTTGTAAGCAGAATCCCAAATCTGTAATAAACACTAGCTTGTAAACTTTGAGAGACTCATTGTAAACAAATGAGAAAACTACAAAGCAGATGTTGAAATCTACTTTCACCAAAAAGATTTTATTTTTGGAAACAATCCATTGGCCAGGCCTGCTTCTTTTCATGAATTAGTACAATAGTTTTTGAGTTCTTAAGATATATCTCTAGGAGAGATAGCTGAGCCTATACTCACATAGCTGAAGCATAAATGATGCTAAGACCAATGTTCTGTAACTGTAATATGATTACCCTAGTTTTAATATTAGTTTCAATTTAGTTTATTATCAGTTTTTTTTCCAAGAAGGCTGAACCCCTCTATTCTTCAGAAAACGAAGTGTTAACATCTTCGTGAGCTTCTTTCTCTATGGCAGAATCTACGACTGACATCAATCAATACTGTAATGTGAAAGCTAATCCAGAATTAAAAATACTTTAACAAGACACTTGTTTTGTGGATACTGTAGACAATAAGATGTGTGTAAGTGCACGTGTATGCATGTGTGTGTGCATGTATGTGTGCATGTGTGTGTGTGCTAACCCAAGTGAGGGACTAGGATCTAGATATTCTCCCCGATAGTCAGATATAGAGAGAGGGCATGGCTAGGTAATAAAGGTAGTGAAATTCCAAGATGGCTGGCTACTTCCTTACTCTCTTGAACTGAGGAAAAGCCTAGAGACATAAAGTAAAAGCCTTTTAGACTTCTTTCTTCTGCCTCTAGGCCCTGAGACTGGATTCTTTGAATGTCTTGGTCTTCCTCATGGTCTTTTGCTCTGTATGTCTGCTGCATGTGTACATTTCTTTACCCCCAATAAAAAGCTTTACTTGAATTGCAGTCTGTTGTTTGTTGTTTGCAGTGTTTGAGATTCCTTCCCTGCTATCTGTAGTTCTCATAATTTGGTATTTTCTCAATTTTAATTCTTTAACTGGCAGATTAAATTAACCCATTCAAGTTCCCTAGCCTGTAGTTTAGATTTCACACTAAACTGGTTACATAGGTAATTTATTTTATATATGAAGAATATTGATTATTCATGGTACTGAAGTTCTTAATACAACAAGGACTTGCATGATCTCATTTTCCTTCCTTTCTTCTTTATTTCTATCTTTTTTAGATTGAGGAAATGTATGAGAATTTTGAGATTCAGTAATGCTTTGTTCTGCCTTCTTACCTAATGATAGTATTAGACATCTTATTTATGCAAGATATGACTTACATAGGACTCTTACTTGAGACATTTTCCCCCATGACTGGAACATTACTTTGTTTCTTTTTGTTATTTTGTTCCCATTTGTTCACACCAGAATCTCTTCTATATAAGGGAAAAATTTCCCTTCCATTTTCTCATGACTCTTTTGGCAGATTCTAGAAAGCTCTTTGTCATAAATGCTCATTGGCGTACACACACATAGAGTCTCTCTCCTCTCCTCTCCTCTCCTCTCCTCTCCTCTCCTCTCCTTCCTCTCTCTCACAGACACACACAGGCTGAGAAGAAAATAGTCTATGGACAAAAGTTGAGAAAGTATCAATAATTTCCTTATCTTTACTGGAAATGTATAATTAAAAAACGACAAGTTTCAAGTGGATAAATGACTGAACAATTAATAGCTGTAACAGAATGAGGCCATGCTGAGCTTGAATCTGAATGTCTAGCTTAATTCTGATACATTAACATATCCCCCAGGAAACCAACAGTTTCTACTTTTTGCTAACAGATGAAGTAAAGAGTTGTGTTCCCCAGAAGGTTCCAAAGACAGTTGATTTCTTTTTAAGTCCATGGAAAACATACATAGTGACTTGGCTGATACCTCCTGTCTTTTTGGCTTGTTTGGAACCAAAACTGGTATTTGCTCCTCACCCTGTGTCATGTTTGGTCCATTTTGTATGGTGTTCTCTCTCTCTCTCTCTCTCTCTCTCTCTCTCTCTCTCTCTCTCAGTATTAATAGGATTGAATAAGACCCAAGTCTTTAGCTTTTTTAGGACTATAAAATTATAATTACTCTGGTTAAAATTCCTAAGTTTTCCTTCTGTTCTTAGGACCAATGCTGTATGTCCAAAACATAGTGGCTACTGAATAATGTATTTTAGCTAATAACAGTTGAAGATTTAAGTACATAGCATAATTTGTTTAAGTCCATGAGTTGACAAACATGGCATGCCCTACAAAGAACTTTCTTGCTCTGAACTATATAAAAATCTGCCCTAATACCTTCAAAATAATTATAACAAGAAATCATTATTTCCCAAAATGTACTATTTTCCAGTTAGTTAAACACATTGTTCTATATTAAGCCCTCTTAGGTACACAATAAGTAGAACAATAGTCTTGGTGGCTCATTAATCAACAATCCATGTACATGTTTTCTGGCAAGAATAAGGAAACATGATACTTTTAATCTTTTTGTTCCCTGCTGCTTTTCTTTATCTCTTCCCTCCACTTCTCTCAATGATTTTTAAACTCCATCCATGCAGAGTTTATATGATACACTACTATTCCTGTCCCTTAAGGAAAATGTATGGCTTCTCTCTTGATGTTAATAGATCACATGTTTATCTTCCATTTGTGAAGAACTCTTATTTATGTCTCCTCTTCTCCATTCCTGCAATAAGATTATATCAGAATTCATAGTGAAATCCATAATGATTGCTGTATCAGTATAATTATGGAAAGACAGTTTTCAACCAAACTACTTTTATCATCTCTGTGAGCTTATATGTGCCTAGCTTAGTTGATTCAGAGACTCTTGTTCTCTTGGTAACCTCCGTTCCCTCTAGCTCTTATAACTTGTCTCTCTTCTGGAGAATTTCCTGAGCTCTGAAAGAAGGAATTTGATGGAGTTCTCCAGTGTAGACCCCTTCTTTCTGCGTGATATCTGACTGTGGGTCTCTACATCTATTCCTATTTGCTACTGAAGGAAACTTCTCTGGTGATGACTGGATAAGACACTAATCTATAAGTGTGCAATAATATCAATAGGAATCATTTTATTGATTGTTTTAGATCAGTATTGGTTTTTATTCTAGTTCTTGATACTCAAGCAATGTCAGATATGGGTTCAGTCTCCTGGAGGGGGGCGTAAATCAGACATTGATTGGCTATTCCTATAAATTCCATGCCACCATTGCCCTAGTATATTTTGCAGGCAGGACAGATTGTAGATCAAAGTTTTGTGGCTAGGTTGGTGTCCACGTTTCTTTTGATAGGCTATAGAGTACCTTTCCATGTCAAAGATACTAGACCATAAGGATGAGGGCTCCATATAGGCACCAGTACAGCTTCTCCATAATCAATGAATTGTGTGGATGTTGTTCTCAGCAATGGGCCCCCACTGTCAGTTTGTGGAGGGCAATCCTTAGTCTAAGCTACAGCCTGTCTTGTTTGGGGACAGTCCATTGGCCAACAACTCAATTGAATGCAGCTTCATCCTACCACTGTATGATTGACTGGCCTAAAAAAAAAATGGTTAGTTGGGATTCCATATCCCCATTACTAGGAATTCTCATTAGGGCCAACTTTATGGATCCCAGGAAGTTTCCACTGTACTAGGTTTTCACTCCTAACTAATACCTTCCCCAATAACAGCCATCTCTCTCCTCTCTCCCTCTTCCTTTTCCTCCCTGACTTGATCTCCTTGTTCTTGTCTCCACCTGTGCCCATTCTGCATGTAAAATCAAAATGTATTCTATTTCCTCCTCCTAGGGAGATTCCTGCTTCCTCCTTAGATCCCTTTCTCTTTACCTAACCTCTCTTAGTCTACAGATTGTAGGTAGGTTACCGTTTACTTAATGGTTAATATCCCCTTATAAGGGAATACAAACCATATTTATCTTTCTGGGTCTGGTTTACTTCACTCAGGATTATTTTTTCTGGTCTCACCTATTTGTCTTCAAATTTTACAATGCCATTTTCTTTCTTTCTTTTTTTTTTTTTTAATAGCTGAGTTAAGCTACCATGATTTCTTTATCAGTTCTGTTGCAGGACATCTAGTTGCTTCTAGTTTCTGGCTATTATGAATAAAGCTTCTATGAACATGGTTGAGAAAATATTCCTTATGGTAGGATAGAGCATCCTTTTGGTATATTTCCATAGTGGCTGTACACGCTTGTACTCTCAGAAGCAATGAAAGAGTAGTCTTCTTGCTCCGCATTCTTGCCAGCATGAGCTTTCATCTCTGTTATCTATCTTAGCCATTCTGACAGGCTTAAGATTAAATCTCAAAGTAGTTTTGATTTACATCCACATAGTGGCTAAGGATGTTGAATATTTCTTTAAGTGTTTTCTATAAATTTGAGATTCCTCTGTTAACCTAGCCCTCGGCCCCTTGAGACTGTCCTTAGAGGTAGGAGGTAAGAAGGTGCAGAATCAATGATACACATTCTGGGAGCCAGTGAAAAGCAAAAGCAGACTCGTTTATTGTTACAGTGGAGAGTGCCTTTATACCCTCTGTCTGGCACCAGCTGATTGGCTGCCCCAGTTACATGCTTTGTCTCTGTCAGAAGTGCCTGCTGAGCATGCCTGGGCCATTGTGGGCTGCTAGTCCGAACATGTTGACTCACTCCTCCTACATTTTTTTCTATTGAGAATTCTCTTCCTTATTTTGTAAATTGGATTATTTTAATAATCTACTTTCTTGAGTTCTTTTCATATTTTGAATATTAGTCCTCTATCTAATACAGAGTTGGTAAATATCTTTTCCCATTTTTAAGGGTGCCATTGTGTTTGTTTAATGATGTCCTTTGGCTTACAGACAATTTCAGCTTCATAAGGTTCCATTTATCAGTTGTTGCTCTTAGTGCATATGCTGTCTGTGTCCTTTTCAAAAGTTATCTCCTGTGGCGTTGTGTTCAGAGTTATTCCCCACTTTCTTTTCTGATAGGTTGAAGTGTATTTTGTTTTATGTTGATGTCTTTGATGCATTTGGACTTGAATTTTTGCACAGTAATAGATATGGGTATATTTGTGTTCTTCTAAATGAGGGCATCCAATTTGACTGGCAAGATTTGTTGAAGATGCTGTCTTTTTCTAGTTGTATTTATGGCTTTGCTATCTATGGAAGTGTGCCTTTATGGCTGGGTCTTCAGTTTGAGTCCGTTGAACATTTTATCTGTTTTTATTTAGTTAGTCTTGGTTAAGACACAGTTTCTCTGTGTAGCCCTGGCTAACCTGGCACTCACTATGTGGAGCACGCTGGAGCACACTGGCATCAAACTCAGAGATATACTGGACTGTGCTTCCTGAGTGTCTCCACTGTGTGGTAAAAATGTCTGTTTTTGTGTCAATATGATGTGGTTTTCATTACTTTAGCTCTATTATAACTTGAAATTGGGAATAGTTAAACATTCATCAGTTCCTTTATTGTTCAATATTGTTTTAGTTGACTTGGTTTTTGTTGTTATTGTTGTTGCTGTTGTTGTTTTTTTTTGTTTGTTTGTTTTTTTGCTTATCCACATGAAGTTAATAATTGGCCTTTCAAGTTCTGTAAAGAATTGTGTTGGGATTTTGACCAGGGATGGCATCGAATCTGTAGATTGCTTTTGGCAAGATGAACATTTTTACTATGTTCATCCTACTGACCCATGTTTTCAATCCTCTGATATCTTCTTTAATTTCTTTTTTCAAAGACTTATAGGTTGTTTGTTTGTTTTTAATACAAATCTTTCCCTTGCTTAGTTAGAGTTACTTCAATGTATTTTATTACTTGAGGTGAGTAGATTAGGTGTTGTTTCCATGATTTCTTTCTCAGTCTGTTTGTCATTTGCATATAGGAGGGTTACTGATTTTTTAAAAACTAATCATCTCGGAATTTCTCGAATTCATTGTTTTTAATAGCTGAGTAATACTCCATTGTGTAAATGTACCACATTTTTTGTATCCATTCCTCAGTTGAAGGACATCTGGGTTCTTTCCGGCTTCTGGCTATTATAAATAAGGCTGCTATGAACATAGTTGAGCAAATGTCCTTGTTATATGTTCGAGCATCTTCTGGGTGTATGCCTAGGAGTGGTATAGCTGGATCCTCAGGTAATGCTATGTCCAATTTTCTGAGGAGCTGCCAGACTGATTTCCAAAGTGGTTGCACCATCTTTCAGTCCCACCAACAATGGAGGAGTGTCCCTCTTTCTCCACACCCTCGCCAGCATCTACTATCACCTGAGTTTTTATCTTAGCTATTCTGACTGGTGTGAGATGGAATCTCAGGGTTGTTTTGATTTGCATTTCCCTGATGTCTAAGGACACTGAACATTTCTTTAGGTGCTTCTCGGCCATTCGAGTTTCCTCAGTTGAAAATTCTTTGTTAAGCTCTATACCCCATTTTTTAATAGGGTTATTTGGTTGTCTGGAGTCTAATTTCTTGAGTTCTTTGTATATATTGGATATTAGCCCTCTATCAGATGTAGGATTGGTAAAGATCTTTTCCCAATTTGTTGGTTGTCGTTTTGTCCTATTGACAGTGTCCTTTGCCTTACAGAAACTTTGCAATTTTATGAAGTCCCATTTGTCAATTCTTGATCTTAAAGCATATGCCATTGGTGTTCTGTTCAGGAACTTTTCCCCTGTGCCCAAGTATTCGAGGGTCTTCCCCACCTTCTCTTCTATTAGTTTCAGTGTATCTGGTTTTATATGGATGTCCTTTATCCATTTAGACTTGAGCTTTGTTCAAGGAGATAAGAATTGATCAATTTGCATTCTTCTACATGTTATCCTCCAGTTGAACCAGCACCTCATCCTGAGTGAGGTAAGCCAATCACAAAAGAATACACATGGTATTCACTCACTGATTACTGGATATTAGCCCAGAACCTTGAAATACCCAAGATTCAACTCACAGGCCACATGAAGCTCATGAAGAAGGAAGACCAAGTGGGGGTGCTTTGGTCCCTTAGAAGGAACAACAAAATACTCAAGGGAGCAAATATGGAGACAAAGTAAGGGACAGAAACTGAAAGAGGGGCCATCTCAAGACCATTCTACCTGAGTATCCATCCCATGTGCAGTCACCAAAGGTAGATGCTGATGTGTAAGTCAGGAAGTGCATGCTGATAAGTGCCTGATATAGATGTCTCCTCAGAGGTCTGCAAGAGTCTGACATATTCAGAGGCAGATGCTCACAGCTAGCCATTGAACTGATCATGGGGTTCATGGAGGAGTTAGAGTGAAGACTGTTGGAGCTGAAAGGGTTTGCGGCCCCATGAGGAGAGCAACAATACCAACCAACCAGAGCTCCCAGGGTCTAAACCGCCAGCCTGGGAGCACTTGGGGGGGTGGACCCATGGCTTCAGCTGTATATGTAAGGGTGGAGGCCCCTACTGGGCATAGGTGGGAGAAAAGATCCTTGGTCTCATGAAGGCTGGATTCCTCAGGGGGTGGGAATTTGAGGGTGGGGAGGTGGGAGTGGGGGGTAGGTAGGGATACATCCGCAGACAAGCAGGAGCAGGGGTGAGGGGATAGGGGGTTCCTGGGTGGGTGGGGAATGGGGTAAGTGGATAACATATGAAATGTAAATAAAACATCCAACAAAAAAATTAATCCTCTCCAGACACTTCACTGAAAGTGTTTATCAGTTATACGAATTCCCTGGTGGAATTTTTAGGGTCATTTATGTATACTGTCATATCATCTGAAAATAAAAATACACTAACTTCTTCCTTTCCAATTTGTATCCCCTTGATTTTCAGTTGTCTTATTGCTCTAGCTAAATATTCATGTACTATATTGAATAGATATGGAGAGAGTGGACAACCTTCTCTTACTTGTGATTTTAGTGGAATTTTTTAAAATTTCTCTCCATTTAAGTTGATTTTAGCTATAGGCTTGCTGTAAACTGCCTTTATTATGTTGAGGTATGCCTGTTGTATCCCTAGTCTACATGTGGCCCCACCCCTCAACTGGAGGCTGTGCCTATCCACAGGATATTGTCTCTCCTTTGTTGGGTATTTTTTCTAAAATCCTCCCTGTTGGATCCTGAGAAGCTCTTGGGTCCCTCTTCTTTCAGAATTTTCAATGTGTTACAGCTGTATGTTATCTGTTTTTCCCAGTCTTTTCAGCTGCTGTGTTCACAGGGAATGATGGCTGGTACTGTAGACTAGGATATTAGGATGAGTTGGGGGAAGGAAAATAGGAGAGGGTCTTTGAGATCTGTTCGGGTGGGATGAGAGAGGAGAAGGAGACCATAGCAGGTTTCTAGCTACAGACCTCGGAGATTGGATCTCAGAGGTAGTAGGAGAGATGTGGGTTTGCCTTCAGCCTATTTGTTGCCCTGTGAAGAGCAACTCTTGGGTTAGCAGTGGGTGATTGTTGGAGTTGGGGTCTGGACAGAGCAACAAATGAGTGTAGGAAGGTTAGGAGTAGATAGCTTGTGGAATCCACAGGAAATGTGGATAGGGATAAGGTAAGGCTGAAGCTGGTACTCTGTTGTAGTGGTAGGAATAAGACTAGGGAATTGGGTCTGGCAGAACAGAGAGAGAAAGGAAAGATCTGCCTTATCCTGCTTATAAAAATGATATTCATTTTTATAATTTTTAACTTGCTTATTTCTATTTCTTTTGTAAAAGCTGTTCTCAACTCACTGCTCATGATCCTTTTGGGGGGAGGGTGTCAAACAAAGGTCTTCCTGTGGGGTTTCCATCCCCTATAGCTCCTTCATTCCTTCCCCTAAGTCTTCCCCTACGTCTCTGACCTCAGTCCAATGATTGGGCTGTATATCTACCTGTCTCAGTCAGATGCTAATAGAGTTTCTCAGAAGACAGCCATGCTATAGAGATATGGTCTTATGTAGCCCAGGTTGGCCTTCAACTCATTGGCCTTGAATATCTGATCCTTTAGTCTCTACCTCTTAAGAGCTGAGATTATAGACATGTGATACCACACCTTGCTTTAATTTTCTTGTCACTATAAACATTGTATGCACTATTCCTGTCATTTTGTCCCACTTTCCAAGATCCTTTCAACTGTAGCTCTCACTGTGTGTGTGAGTTTCTGTTCTCACATGGTTTTAATTTTGAATATTTGAAGAGCTTTTTTTTTTTTTAAAATTCTATGATTGTTACTTTATATAACATCTTTGTTTCCCTTTGGAGAAATTAATTATAGTCCTGGAGCTATTTCCCAGTTCTATCTGCTTTGATAGCTTTTGAATTCCTTTTCCCTTTGTTAAAAAGCCTTTCAAAAATATTAAGTCTGTGAATATGGGCATATTTAAGAGTGAGGGATATTCACACAGAGAGCGGATGTGATGTTTACTAGTAAACATCTGCAAGCATTTGAAACTTTAAGTATCACTATGGAAGTATCAGTGAGGCTCTAGCCATGTTAAGGTTTAACTTTCTCTGCTCAACAACTAAAGTGTTTCTGCTCTCTAGTATTTTGCCATTGTTTTAGATTTATTTATTTATTTATTTATTTATTTTATGTATGTGAGTGCACAGTTGCTGTCTTCAGACATACCAGAAGAGGACATCAGATCGATCCCATTACAGGTGGTTGTGAGCTGCCATGTGGCTGCTGGGAATTGAACTCAGGACCTCTGGAAGAGCAGTCAGTGCTCTTAACTGCTGAGCCATCTCTCCATGCCCAACTTGTCATTTGTTATCAGTTGCCATCTACTCTATATCCTTTTTGGAACTGTCAATAGATAGCTTTCATATTTGCTTCCTTCAACATAGTGGTTACATCTGGAAAGGTGTACATTCTGTAACAATCTGTGCAAAGTGTGATACTCAAAGTTTATACAGTGTGAAAAAGGTCATCCCACAGAGAGCTTTGAGGTCTTGAAGAGAAACACCTAAGATGACTGCCATGAACACGTTGGTAAAGACATTGACCTTTAGCTAAATTGTAAAAGATACATAAGGATTATCTCAGAAGATGACAGCCGGAAAACATGCAAAAAATAAGGTAGAAAAAGAATGAAGTTGTGGGACATATGAGTACAGGTTTCCACACAGTGTTTCAAGTTGTACATCTAGTGCATGGCTCATGGGTGAACATGATGAAAGAAAGGATTTAGGTTTGTCAGGTAACATCACAGAACTTCTCTCACTGTGTTCTGAAGTTCTGTGAAAAAGAACCATGTTAATGATAAGGATCAAGGCTTTATTTTTCTCTAGATGGAAAATAATAGTAGCAATAATGTTAGGCACAAGTATATATGTGTGTGTGTGTGTGTGTTCCAAGCAGGGCATTCCATTTGATTCAGACTTGAAGGAAGAAAGATGTCAAAGACTTGAAATTTATAAATAATATAATTAGGGTCATACTGAGATGAAAGGGAATAAAATTAATGTTAGAGGATCATAGAGACACAAAAGCCAATTTAAGAAGAACAGGAAGTCATGTTTGGCTGGAACAAAGAGGCTACATACATGTAGCATGAAGTCTGGACCATGAAGTGTATGGCATTGAATGCTATACTGCGAATTCTGTGCTGATTTCTAGATCTAAAAAGTAGCATACAGAATCAATTCTACTTAAAATGACAACAGATCTCTCCCATGTATTCCCATGTCTATATGTTGTACACACACTTGTTTCAGAATAATGGCCTCCTTTAATCTTTGACCATGAAAACTCTTTAAATATGGGAGTGGTCTCTCAACTTGCTTTGCTATTTTTTTTATAATCCTATGCCACTCTCTCAGTGAACTTGAAGAATGAAAAGTAAATCTAATTCCCCATTTTAGTAGTCAAATACTCCACAGAGTTTAAGATTCTTATCCGATGTCCTCATTTTTAATAGCTGAGTAGTATTTCATTTTGTAAATGAATCACATTTTTGGTCCATTCTTCAGTTGAGCAACATCTGGGTTGTTTCTAGCTTCTGGCTATTATGAATAAAGGCTGCTATGAACATAGTAGTAAATGTATCCTTGTAGAATACCTTTGGGTATATTCCCAAGAAGGGTATTGGTGCATCTTCAGATATAACTATTTTCAATATTTTAAGGAACTACTAGATTGATTTCCAGAGGGGTTGTAGCAGTTTGCAATACCATCAGCAATGGAGGAGTGTTTCTCTTTTTCCACATTGTCTCTGTCATGTGCTGTCACTTGAGTTTGATCTTAGCCATTCTGATTGATGTGAGGTGGAATTTCAGGATCTTTTTGATATGCAATTCCCTCATGACTAAGGATGTTTAACATTTCTTTAAGTGCTTCCCAGCCATTTGAGATTCCTCAGTTGAGAATTCTCTATCTAGCTCTGTACCCATTTTTTTTTTTTTTGGTCAAATTACACAAGCTTAATTTTTTGCTATCTCCCTAAGTAGTTAGGGCTGGGAAAAATGGCATAAAGCATATGAGATTTTTAAATTGGATTATTTGGTTTTGTGGAGGTTAACTTCTTGATATATATATATATTAGATATTAGCCCTCTATCATATGTAGGGTTAGTAAAGATCTTTTCCAAGTCTGTAGGTTGCCATTTTGTCCTATTGACAATGTCCTTTGCCTTACAGAATGTCCTTTTCATGAGGTCCCATTTATCAATTGTTTATATTAGATCCTGAACCATTGGTGTTCTGCTCAGGAAATTTCCCTACGTGCCAATGAGTTCAAGGTTCTGTCCCACTTTCTCTTTTATTACATTGCAGTGTATCCAGTTTTAGGTTGAGGTCCTTGATCCACTTGGACTTCAGCTCTGTACAAGATGATAAATATGGATCTATTTTCATTCTTCTCCATGCAGACCACCAGTTAGACTAGCACCATTTATTGAAGATGCTTTCTTTTTTCCCCATTATGTGGTTTTGGCTTCTTTGTTAAAGATCAAGTGTCCATAGGTATGTGGGTTTATTTCTGAGTCTTTGATTCTACTCCATTAATCCACATGTCTGTCTCTATACCAATAACATGTGGTCTTTATCACTATTACTCTGTAGTAAATATTGAGGTCAAAGATGATGATCTCCCTAGAAGTTCTTTCATTTTTGAGAATTGTTTTGGCTATCCTGTTTTGTTGTTGCTGTTGTTATTTTTCCATATGAAATTGACTATTGCTCTTTCCATGTCTAAGAACTGTGTTGGGGTTTTTATGGGGATTGCAATGAATCTGTAGATTGCTTTTGGTATGATGGCCATTTTTACTATGTTAATTCTACCAATACATTAGATCTTCCCATCTTCTGAAGCCTTTGATTTCCTTCTCCAGTTGTAAGGACCCAGAAAGAGGACCCCAACTCAAGTCCCAATTAGCGCGCACCCAAGGAGACACGAGAGACTGACTTGATGCAATGGCAAAAGGCAGTTTACTAACAAGGGCCCTTGGATCGAAACTCATCCCACGCAGGGGAGATAATTTCGATGAAGACCCCAGGAAGTTTAGAACTTTTATAGGGGGAGGCACAAGGGGGAAGGGAAAAGTGGGAAATTCTGGCGCGATTACATATGATTGGATATTTCAAACATCAGCACTTTGCGTAAGCAATCATTTTGACAGGCTGGATGGCCCACTATTTTTGACCATGAAGCCTCAGACCTTCTAGGATAAACACCAGGTGGCCCATTACTCACTTGGGCATGTTTAGACTGGTCAAGATATGTCTTTGGTTGTTTCTACATTTCTGGTCACCTCGTCCCTAGAGGGGCTTGATATTTTTATTATGGCTACTCTCAGTAAGCTCAGCAAGCTGTCCTGCGGTCTTTGCCAAGTTGTTTGTGGTCTCTGCTGGGCTGTTTTAATTTTTACCCTTACACAGTGACTTGAAGGTCTTGTCATACAGAACTTTACTTGATTGGATAGAATTAGACCAAGATAATTTATATTATTTGTGACTATTATAAAGGATGTTATTTCCATAATTTCTTTCTTAGCCTGCTTATCATTTGAATAAAGGAAGGCTATTGATTTGCAGGCAAATGGATAGAACTAGAAAATATCATCTTGAGTGAGGTAACCCAGAGCCAAAAGGATCTACATGGTACGTTCTCATTTATAAGTGGATATTAGCCAAAAAGTACAGAATATCCAGGATACAACCCACAGATTATAAGTTTAATAAGAAGGAAGGCCCAAGTGGGGATATTTCAGTACTACTTAGAAGGGGAAACAAAATAATAAGGGGAGGCGGTTGGAGAGAGGGATCGGGGTGGGAGAGGGGAGGGGGAAGAGAAATGGGGTAAGATTAGTTATGGAGGAAAACAGTAGAGAAGTCTAGAGGGCCAGAAGAATGAATGAAAATGTGCAGCTTCTGGGGTTGGGGGTTGGGGGGACCCTCTAGAAAGTCTCAGAGTCGTAGGATGTGATAGTCTCCCAAGACTCAATGGGGGTGACTTTAGCCAAAATGTCCAACAGTAAGGAAAGGGAACCTTAAGAGACCACCTTTAGTAGATAGACAAGGCTCCAAGTGGAGGGATGGGTCTACTGACCCACTGTCATTATTTCTGACACAGAATTGGTCCTGCATAAAGGAAAGCAATGCAGAAACAAAACTGGAACACAGACTAAAGCAAAGGCTTTCCAAAGATCAGCCCAACTTGCGATCTGCCTCATGTGGAGGGGCACCAAAGCCTGACACTATTACTGATGCTATGTTGTGGTTTTAGACAAGAGCCTATCATGGGTGTCCTTTGAGAGACCCTACCAGCAGCTGACTTAGACAGATGCAGATACTTATAGCCCACCATTAGACCATAGTCAGGGACGCTTATATAAGAGTTAGGGGATGGACTGATGCAGTGGAAGGGGATGGTAACCCTATGGCAAGAACAACAGTGTCAACTAATCCAGACCCCTGGGAGCTCCTAGAGAATGAGCCATCAACCAAAGAGCATACATGTGCTGCCTCGAGGCCCAGGCACATATGTAGCTGAGGACTGCCTTGTCTGGCCTTAGTGGGAGAGGATGAGCCTAATGTCTCAGGGAAGGGAGATGCCTAGGGAGGGGATAGGAGGAGAGGAAAAGGGCAGGGGGAATGGGATTGAGATGGGTACCAAGAAAGGAGACAACATCTGGAATGTAAATAAGAAAATAATTTTTAAAAGATTCTTATCTGTTTGAAGGCTTCAACACTAGCTATTTCTTCATTCATCAAAAAGTATTCCCCAAGATGTCAGACACTTATGGTCTATATAGTTTACTCTTTCACAATGCCTAGACAGAGCTTGGCACATAATAAGCACTCAGTAAATATTTATGGAGAAAACTAACAAAGAAAATGAGTGTTTGAAATGTCTCTTCTAATTCTTCTTGCATTAACTCCTAAAATGTTGAATGGATGGAAGAGAAATTCTGTCTTGGATCAAATACTGTCTTTGATTTTATTACTGTAGATTGTTTCTTGTTTCTACAAATGATTAGTGTGATATAACTTTAAAGTACAAGACAGAAATATCTCTCTCCTCTCTTTCTCTCTCTGTCTCTCTCTCTCTCTCTCTCTCTCTCTCTCTCTCTCTTCCTCTCTCTCAATATTGGTGTCTTTAGCTGCTCAGTAAGCATTTTAAATATGACCAACTTATGTTCAGCAAATAAATATTTTAAAGATTCATAATGAGGAAAGCAGCAAGTAAGGCGAGCAGAAGGCTCTTCTTTCCATGGAAGACAGAATTTATTTCTAGCTATTCATTAAACACCTGATAGATTATTACTAATTCCTTTTCTTAATCTTGGATCCAAATTTGATAAGCCTATCTTTGCTGTCAGGCACACCAATTTATATACTTCAGCATGTCTATATTTTACATGAAATGAAGAAATAATGTTGTTTAAGGCATAGCCCATTAACGAACTCTTTCAGATTCCATAGGGTACTCATTAAACTTGCAGCCTCTCAGCATCTCTGGGACTACGGTGTAAAACTCTGAATGTTTAACAAGCTCTTTCTGTGATTCATATGCATACTGAAGCTGGAGAAACTAGTGAAGTATTGTATTAAATGAGCTTCTTCTATGATTCTGCATTTGCCTCTGTAGCTGAAATAGTATATATTGGCCATCTGGTGAAAGAGCAATATCTGTAGTTATTGCTCATGTAGATTGCTACTGCAGGAAGTTCCCTAGTAATCCTTGTCAGCCACTAAGCAATGTGATGTTTTATGTGAGTAATGCTCTATTCTTTGCATTATACTGTACTAAATTACATTATTTCTCATGCTTTGTGTCTCTGGGAAGAATAAAACTATGGTGTGGTAATTTCTCTTAGGAAGCATTTCTGGTTGTATAGATCACGCAGTTCATGAATCAGATTCTTCAAACTCTTTTAGGGAGTAACCCAGGTATTTTAGAAAGCTGTAGCAAATTCTCCTGTGTTCTGGGTCCAACTTTGTATATTGATGATACAAGTTCTGCAAGTTGATTACAACAAAGAGGAATGAGAATCTCACTTAAGACTGACTGGGGAGAGAAAGTGATTCTCCATTGAGGCAGAAAATGCAATACAAAAACTTGGAAAATAATCACAAAAATTCAAAGAATGGAATAATTTCCCCCTCTTTAGAAAATTGAAAGCAAATATTGGGGAAAGAGCAAACTATATGAGCAATAGCTGTCACCATTTCCATGAAAGGTGGGAAGTGAAGAGATTGCAGACTGAGAGGAAGCACAGGTGTGCTTATCACGTTGAAATGGGCTCAGGAGGAGAAATAATCTTTTTTTGGAGCCCTGGCACTAAAATATAATTAACTTCTGTCTGCTTCCACGATTCAGCCTGCTTTATAGTGTTGCTGAAAATGCTCACAAGTTGGGGGTGGAAGCCAAAAGCATTCTCAGGAACTTGCATGGACTTTTGAGGAGGGGATAATTGGAACAGGCATTTGGTATGAGGCAAATGGGATTTTTCAACTGTGACTGGCCAGGAATTTAATGTCTATATGCTGCACACATTAATAGTTTGAGGCCCAGAAGCACGCGCGCGCACACACACACACACACACACACACACACCTATATATTTGTGTCATGGTTTTCTTAATTAAAACCTCTTAATGTATCTTGGCAGAGAATTCTAGCTGTTCACATAGTTTCACAATATCTGAGAACCACTCAGCCATGGTGCTGAAAAATGAAGACATGTAAAACTTATCTACCCTTGCACTCATAAATACAATAAATAAATAGTATGGAGAATAGCTACTTTATATTAGTGCCATATTGTAAATGTTGATACAGAATTTATGAACTATTTCTGTCTTTTGGAAAGCCTACCATCATCACCTGTATTCTTCAATACTGTCTGATAGAATTTAAATTCTAACATTCAAAGAAGTGTGAGTTATTTGGCAAAGTAGCATCCATGATTGTTGAGAGGAAGTAATTACTCATTATTATATCAAAGAAGGTCTATTGCTATCCCCTTTATTTGGTAGGTGTTTGGAAATTGTGAGGTATCAGATGACAGAGAGAATCTTCCATGTAAACTTCAGTTTCATTTCCAAAGTTATAAAGTGAAAAATTTTATGGAAAATCAAAGTGTAGAAAACGTATTGGAACTTAGTCAATACATTGGTTAGCAAACAGGGGGATTATTGTTTGAGTGTTTTGGATTAAGTCTAGCCTGGTAGATGTTCCTTTAGTTGATAGGATGATAAAACAGCTGTAGTGAGGAGGGGTAGACAGACAATGCCTGTATTGGAGGATCAGCACCACCCACAACTCTTCTGATAACATGCTTAGGAAGGCCACTACTCTATAGTCAGACATAAAGTACTTCTGCTCTTTAGTGAGGCCATGCGAGATTCTTCATTCAATATTTTATATCATATAGAAACTGTCAAGAAACCAATGAGCCTAAGGGATTATAGATAAGCTAAATGGGACTGCCACACTGAGGGAGAAGCTAAACAGCTGATTCAGAAAGCTAGCATCACTTTACAGTGTATTTATGACTTACAACTCTCAGAAAAGCATTAAACCACTTAGTGAACACCAAACCGAAAATCACCAGAGGAACCAGAAGAATCTGCAACTGAGAGTCATCTAGTTTCCCCACTGTCTGTGGGTCCAATATTGTACAGGCATAAGTCTGCCTAGCCTGAAAGAGAAACATTAAATGCTCTGCTGTCTTCTCCAGTTAGGGAAAGCATGTTAATGTACAAGTCATGCTACTCACACTTCCACTAAAAGCCCTGACTTCCTTCCTTAATGTCTTTGAGCCAAGACCTACAACTGCACTGCTGTACAGAACTATATGAACTGTGAAATGGCAGATCTTGGCAAATTGTGATGCATTCTCTCTTTTTAATGTTCTGTAGGTCACTTGAATACACAAATCAGAGTTCCAGAAAGTTACCTCTTCCTACAGTCTGTTTCCCATGTGGAAACCTTAACACCTCTGAATCTAGGTCCACTGGATGGTATGTCTTACTCAGCTTAGACCTGGAGATATAGAAGCACTCAGCAAGAACAGATCTACAGTTAGAAGTCATTTCCTAATGCAAGTGCTGAGAGCCAGAGCCAAGTACATTTCAGTCCTTAGCTTCCCTATAGTGCAGAGACTAGTGAACAGAAGAAAAGGGTTCCTAAGTATATATATCAGCAAGCTTTTCTCAAGCTTTATCATCTCCTTCTATTTGGCAAGTTCAAACCATTCATTAGTAGAACCATTCAACAGTGACTGGCCCACAGTAGACAATAGAAATCTGTGTGTAGGGGTGATGGTGGTAGTTAAAACCTTGGGTGGGCAACAAGAGGATTATTTAAACATGACAGATACATCTTTTTTAACATACATTTCCCATGACTAATGCAACCTTATCAAACACCTAATCAAATGACACAATGTTTATTAAACCACATTTGTAAGTTCACCGCACATAGAAGCCCTACTCTGTTAATAGTTACTATTAGTGAAATCTAGTATGGTGAGAAATGGGATTGGCTTTGAAATTCATCACACATCATTTTTATGATTACAGACATACAATTAATGCCATTTGTTGGGTGATCATAAGGTGGATTGAGACATAGGGATGACATATCAAAAGCCAAAAAGATCAATTCTTAAAATATCAACATGTGTTCATTGGCTCTTTAAAGATACCTAACATTGCAACAACATTCCAAGAAAAGCTTTTTTTTAAAAAAAATAAGTAAACAACTTGTATATTTTTACTTAATTTTTAAACTTGAATTTTAAGCTTTGTTCCAACTTTGAACCTTGTTTTGACCAACATAATTTTTTTTTGTGTCTGTCCTTGGTTTTAAATCTTTCTTCTTTTTTTTTCTTTTTTTTTCTTGGATATTTTATTTACATTTCATATGTTGTCCCCTTACCCCATCCCCCACCCACCCGGGAACCCTCCATCCCCTTACCCCTCCTCCTTCTTCTCTGTGGATGTAACCTCTATCTACCCCCCCAACTCCCACTTCCCCACCCTCAAAATTCCCACCCCCTGGGGCGTCCAGCCTTCATGAGGTCAAGGATCTCATCTTCTACCTGTGCCGGGCAGGGCCCTCCACTCTTACATATTCAGCTGAAGCCCTGGGTCCCTCCATAAGTGCTCCCAGGCTGGTTGTTTAGACCCTGGGAGCTGTGGTTGGTTGGTATTGTTGCTCTCCTCATGGGGCCGCAAACCCTTTCAGCTCCTTAAGTCCTCACTCTAACTCCTCCATTGAGAACCTCATGATCAATTCAATGGTTAGTTGTGAGCATCTGCCTCTGAATATGTCAGACTCTTGAAGGCCTCTGAGGAGACATCCATATCAGGCCCTTATCAGCATGCACTTCCTGACTTCCACATCAGCATCTACCTTTTGTGACTGCACATGGGATGGATACTCAGGTGGAAAGGTCTTCAAATGGCCCCTCCTTCAGTTTCTGTCCCTCACTTTGTCTCCATATTTGCTCCCTTGAGTATTTTGCTGCTCCTTCTAAGAAGAACTGAATCACCCCCACTTGGTCTTCCTTTTTTATGAGCTTCATGTGGCCTGTGAGTTGCATCTTGGGCATTTCAAGATTCTGGGCTAATATCCGATAATCAGTGAGTGAATACCATGTGTGTTCTTTTGTGATTGGCTTACTTCACTCAGGATGATAATTTCTAGTTCCATCTATTTACTTAGGAACCTCTCGAATTCATTGTTTTTAATAGCTGAGTAATACTTCATTGTGTAAATATACCACATTTTTTGAATCCATTCCTCAGTTGAAGGACATCTGGGTTCTTTCCAGCTCTGGGCTATTATAAATAAGGCTGCTATGAACATAGTGGAGCATATGTCCTTGTTATATGTTCGAGCATCTTCTGGGTGTATGCCTAGGAG
>NW_021604674.1:929065-929482 GCF_004785775.1 Grammomys surdaster | reverse complement strand
TTAAGGGATTTCTGTGATTCCTCTTTAAGGGCTTCTATCTGTTTACTTGTACTCTCCTGTATTTCTTTAAGGGAGTTACTTAATTCCTTCTTATAATCCTCTATCATCATCATGAGAAGTGGTTTTAATTCTGGATCCTGCTTTTCAGGTGTGATTGGGTGTTCAGGGCTTGCTATATTGGGAGAACTGGGTACTGATGATGAGAAACTTTGGTTTCTGTTGCTTATGTTCTTGTGCTTGCCTTTTGCCATCTGGTTAACTCTAGTGTTGCCTGCCCTCACTGTGTAAGACTGGAGTCTGTATTTCCAGTTATCTTGCTTGTTGCAGAGTCCAGATGTCTCTGTAGTCTTATGATCCTAATCTCCTTGGTGTCTGCTGCTCTGAGTGCAGTGGCTCCTCGGCTGCTCTGAGTGCAGT
>NW_021604674.1:915695-929055 GCF_004785775.1 Grammomys surdaster | reverse complement strand
CAACTCTGTGTCTGCCCCAGCCCACAGGACCAGGCAGGGGAGGAAGGCAAGAAAAGCTTTAAGAATGGTGGAATCTATAATTATGGCATCCTGATAGGACATGCTATGATATGCAAGACCACTTCTTCTGCACTAGTTCTTACCCTTTCTGTCCTCAGTATACACTTTTATAAACCATTATGGAGAGTATGGGCATGAGGAAACTTATGTAGAATGTGTGTTAATTCATGCTTGAGAAATTGTTGTGTGCTAAAATGTCATGTCCCAGGGCAGCAAAGCAGTCTCTAGCAGATGAAATTCCTACTACAGATCAAGAGATCAATGATCTGAGCTTCGGTAAAACTAGGTGTGATGATGTACCGATTCTGCTAAGGTGTTAAAATATCAGTGTAGAGAATTCACAAAAGGCTAAATGTATGATGTATATATATTCACAATAGCTAGGAAATGGAAACAATCTAAAAGTCTGTCAGTGTTGAATGGATAACGAAAATGTGGTACACATACACAGTGGAATTCCATTCACATATAATTACTAATGAAATCATGCCATGTGTTAGCAAATAAATGGGCCTTTACTGAATAAGATAACTCAAACTCAGAAGGACAATTACTACTCATGCTCTCTTAATTGAGTATCTTAGCTCACAATCATTAGATGTGCATGTATAAATTGGAATTATTAAAGAAATCAAGAAAGTATAAAAGGATGAGAGTGGGGGAGTTCTAGCACGGGGTTGTTATGACATGGGGGCTATGAAGGGAGAAATGGGAAGGGTAGGGGACAGATCATCTGGAGAGGAAGTCAGGGAGGGCAATATTAAGGGCAGAGAGAAAGGAGGATATAGAGCACTAAGGATGATTGAAAAGGCTATAGGAAATATGCAATTGTATTGTTGCTTAAATTACATATTATATATATATACATGAATGTGAATATAAATATATAAATTATAAAATGATATGAAGTATAAATTATATAAATAATTTAAAAAATTGTACCACTTTGAATGACAATGCTCAACCCCAAGAACAAAAGACTATCTAAGCATGGGAAACCTCCCTTCAAATTGTCTGCCAGTGGTGTCTGAGTGATTCCACAAACAATGTAAGCTGTTGGCACTGCCCTCGTTTCCTCTCAGAAGTTGAAAATAAGATCTTATCATTGAAAGCATTGTATACATTGGACACAGGACTTGAGAAGTTGAGCAGCAACTGACCTGGAATGCTTTTACCTGATGGGCAGCTCTCATAGACTGGGAAATTAATATGTATGCTGCAAATGAGAAAGAAGCATGGTGACTGAGCTAGGCAGAGCCACCACAGCTTAGATAGTCAGCTTGACCAGCAGCCATTTTAAATAATTACTTCAACACAACTCACAAATCCACCTACTCAAATTTTGAAATAATTATTAGGCTAGTAATGAGCAGTGTCTTGGTCAAAGGTGGAAAGCATGGAAAAGAGTGTAACCTGAAAACTCAAAAATCTACATTTTTAATAGACACATTTTTTTCCTAGTGTCAGAGGGACTACAATTTAACATAAGAGAGCAATTTATAATTATCAAGTTGATAATCTTAAAAAGTGATATAGTAGAGCCAAGAGATTGCAAGAAAAATGGTTATGCTCAAGCATTGCTTTAGAAACTGTAATTGCTTGAAATCATCCACCCTTACTGTAGCTCTAGCTCCTTCTCTCCTTCCCTGCCTCTCATAAGCCTCTCTCTCTCTCTCTCTCTCTCTCTCTCTCTCTCTCTCCCATAATATGGTAATTGAAAATGACACAATACAAAGAAATAATCCTTCTTTTAGAAAAATTGCAAGATTAAAAAATGGTGTCTATACATGTATATGTAAATAAATATTGGTTGGGCATCCCTAATCTAAAAATCCAAAATCTTCAAATGATTTCAAAATGATTGCCAAAATGATTTCATAAGTGAAAAATCACCATACTTTAAGTGAATTGCAGCCAAAATACAGATATAATAAAATACTATATAAAATTACCCTTTACACATGCATACACACTGTGAATATGAAGCATAAATTTTATATTTAAACTTGAGTATCATCCATATCTATGTATATATATACAAAGATATATACCCATACATAAATACATATATACATGCACGTATGGGGGAAGAATTCATACAAGGAACTAATGACAATAGAAATAATGATGCTCATATGTGTCTTGTTTATTTTGCCTTGTTAGAGTACAATGCATTAATCATGTATTATTTATGTAATCAAAGCAAAGTTATTTTTACTATACTAAAATGGATGAGGGAACAATGCCTCAACTGATAATTCTGCAAGATAAATAAGGACAACCTCCACAACCATTTTAGTGTTGTGTCGTAGTTAGCATTAGGTATCCATCTGGCATACCTTGGGAGAGACAATATCAGTAAAGGAATTGGCTACATCAAATTGGTCTGTGGGCATATCAGTGGGGCATTTTCTTAATTGCTAATTGGTGCAGGAGGGCCCAATCCACTGTAGGCCATGCCATGTTGGATAGTGCCATGTTGGATAGTGTCATGTTGAGTAGGTTCTCCTGGGCCCTATAAGGAAGCAAACTGACCAAGCCAGGGAGAATGAGCCCCTAAGTAGCAAACCTTCATAGTCTCTGCTTCAGTTCCTGTCTTAGCATCCGTTAATGACGGACTTTAATTGTAAACCAAATCAATCCTTTTTTCCCCTAAGTTGGTTTTAGTCAGTGTCTCATCAAACACAAAAAGATTTGTTCCAAAACCAGAAAAATATTGGGATGTGTTTCAGGCGATGCTCCTCAGATAGCAGTCTCTGAGAGTTCATGTGCAGGATGCTGACTCTGAGATGGAGACTGTGAGTAGGATGCTGAGAAGGAATTTTATTGAGGAAGTGCAAATATGGTGAAGAGAGAAGAGAAAACACTTGTGGGCAGTGTGAGAAGCCAAGCTCACCTATCGTTACAGTGATAGCTTCATTTACTCCTATTGGGGTCCAAAGAACTAGGATGTCCATTTAGCACTGTTCTGAACTTAGATGAGCTGGCCAGCATCCTACAGCTCCTGCTCTTGTGTTGATGCCCTGTACATGTTTATTCTTGGAGAGAGCATAGTTGAGGTTATCTCTGAGGTAGCTGAAGCCAACAATGGTCTCTTAATGGAATTGAAGGTCCTTCATGAGTAGGGAATTCATGGATATTGCATCCCACTATCCTCCAAAGATGACCTCTTACACCGATTCAGCAATGCTAGCTGAGCAGCTAAATATAAGGTTTTGTTCCCTTTCAGAATCACATCATGAGATCAATTCAAAGAGACAGTTCCACAGGCTAATTTATTTTTATAATAGAGGTGGGCTCATTCTCTAGATAAACAAAGGGGGTTAAGGTGGTTTCCATCACTCTTCAGGGATCTGGAATGGAAGGAAAATCACGTTACATAACACTAGCACTGCTTAATGAATGCTCAAGACAGATGCTGCATGCTCGTGGCAGGGGAGGAACATCTTAATGTCGAAGCATGAGTGTTGGAAAACAAGCTAACCAGATGGCTTTGGAAGCTATTTTGCATTTCCAGGTATAGCAGATCAGCTTCTCAAAGCACAAGGCAGATGTGAAAACAGTATTTACACTATCTAGAACAAAATATCTTTCTTTCCCTTCTTATTCATGGTCTTGTGTCAGTTTAAAATCATAGGTGAGGGCAGTGTAAACTGTCACTTTGACATAATCTCAAGTCACCTGGAATATGGGCCTAGGAACATGCCTGTGAGGGAACATTTTGATGGTGCTAATTAATATAGGAAGTCTGATATTAATTGTACATGGGACTGTTTCCTCAGCAAGGACCCTGGAATGCAAAAAATAGAGAAAATGAGCTGAACACTAGCAGTTTTCATTGTGTTTCCTGACTGTGGATCCCATATGACCAGTTTCTTTAAGCTACTGTAGCCTTGACTTCCTCATCATGGTGGACTGTGGCTTGAACTGTGAACTAAAAAAGTAACCTTTCTCTTTGAAGTTACTTTGGTCATAGTATTGTTGTCACTGCAAGAGGAAAAGAAATGAAAGTTATGCTTTAGGTTAGTTGCAAATTTACTATCTGTTAAAAGGAGAGCCTTGGGTGTTTGTTAAAGGGAGACCACGTAGAGTGTGGACTAGCACCAAGCACCAAGCACCATGAAAGACGCCATAGCAAGATAGCTCAAGGGTGCTCTGAAAAGAGTTGACTGCTAAACAAACTTGAGGTATAATTGTTACTATGTTTCTAAGCTGTAATTTATTCATTCATGTATTTTAATGAGCTTCTACGCATAACCAATTTCATCGGACATTGTTGGATGACATATGAAACTCCAGGGGCTCCCCAGGAAAATCTTGAAAATATTTGCACCATGAGACAAAAGCTCCAGGTATAATATTGCATCAGACAAATGAATTACTTGGATTGTGTGACAAATACATATGACAGCATTGGTAGGCTATATATACATTTGTATATATTGTATATAATATACATTATATAACATGTAAAAATAATATGTAATATATTTATTATATTTATATATGATATATAAATATTTAATATAATACATAAATATAATAATATATAATAAAATTTATTTGTATATGTTGGCAGGCTATCTATATATACAGGCTATAATGCTGATACCTCATGAGCAAACTCAGGGCATCACACTACCTTGCTTAATGTAAAGCCCACTCCTCAGTCACTTTCTCAAGTGAGTATGAAGTCTTGTGGCTGCTCTTATTCTGTAATCAGCATCTTGGTATTTGTTTGAAGTCTATTAAGTTTACTGACGCCATTGGAAGCAGCTCGAAATTTCCTTTTATCTAAGGGTTCAGAACACAACAACAACAACAACAGCAAAAGTTTCTTCATCCCTGGAAGATATGTTATATACCAGAAAGTTGAAATTGTTTATTCAGTCCCACATAACTTTGAGTGTCACCATCTGTGATTGTGGCCCTCTGTGGTTCATCCCCCAGTTCACATGAGGAGCCTAACCCCTGTCTCAACCTACTCCAATATTTCCTCAACAAATAAGACTAGAAGTTTACAAAAGGTAAAAGGATGACTCATACCACCATGAGCTTACTGATAGGATAGATAAACAGAACATTAAAATCAAGGAGATTGTCACGTGAAGAAGCCATTCCTATCAATACTGAAATTGTAGGCAACGTGCCACAGAGCATGTTTTCAAGAAGAAAAGTTTCACTGTAACTGCAGTAGATAGTCCTTTCTTACTTGCTGACAGATAAGATAGCAGAATCTGAGCGTTCATGTGCAGAATGAATTTGTCTAACAACCTGTATATCTCAGAGACCTGCATGTTTGCTTCTAGAAAATCTGGCAATGACCCTGAGCAGGAACTATATACTTTTGAAAAACTGGAGACTCCGTGAATTTCTATTTTTTTTTACTTTATTTCAAAATCAAAACTGAGAAAAATGATTTGCAAACTGTTTTTAAATTAAAAATAACCCTGGAACATGTTTACATAAGCATCACTTTCTATGCAAATCACCAAATTCATCAAAGCAAATTAAATAAAAATGACTCCATACTTCTACATATGTATAAGTACCTCCAATATTTTGTAGAAGACAATTTTATTCTAAGACAATTTCTTCATTCAGTCCAGTATTATGTAAAAAGTGCATAATCCAGTTATAATATGCCCTTTACATTAAAGTACATAAAGAAAAGTCAGTCCTGTCACAGGAATATAGATGAAAAATTTATCTATTAGAAACAATTACCTAAAAATATTTTTATATAATTGTAGAGATTTCTTTGATACAACACTAAAATTTAACAAATGCCAGTTTGTCAAAGTGAGAGGGACTAGAATCCCATATTAGTGGTTGATACTTAACTGTCACATTAAAATCCAATGACCTATCTTATACTTTAAATGTATCATTTGGTCATGTATAACTTTGTAATGTACTGCATTGGTCATTAGAATACCATTAGTTCACAGACTTGAATGATTCTTACTCAAATGTTACTATAAAATATCCCCAAATCACATTCACTGATATCATCAGCATTAAAATTGTATTGCTTTATTCAAGGTTTTCTTGATTGAAATGGTATTTTTATTTAGTCAAAGTCATAGAAGTAAAGGATATCACACCTGCTAACACAGTGTGGCATTGAGTGGTGATAAGATGTGTCCATTTTTATTTGTCATGCATTTCATATTAGCTGTGTGAGTAATGTTCCAGCAGAAAGGTAAAGAATAGTTAACTTTATTGTGAACTTTGTTGGACCTCAGGAATACACTCACAGTGTTTGAGGAAGAGCCAGTTTACACACATTGAAACTTCTGTTTTAAGGTCTTATTCTCATTGATAGTTTTTGTTTGGGGATGGAGCTGTGATATCATTCTTGGAATTGAGACTAGGATGCAGGAAAGCTCCTGCCAGGCATCTGAGGGAGCAGGGTGCTTAGCGCTGACTTTTCATCCGGTCTAGGCATTGCCTTGTGTGGCATTGCTGGGGATGCAAGAGGTATCTGGTGTCAACTGAAGGAATAAACCATGGTATAAAGTGGGGTGGTGAGGAAGGAAGAAGAGGACTTGATATCTTGGTAAAATTGTAGCCCTACTGATCAAAGAATCCCTGAAATAATTAATGCTGTTACTTTTCAGAACTTGAAATGAATTTTTCTTTTATGGGAATATATAATGATAATACTGTGAACACCCACCCATGTGTAAATAATACAGAATTTGAGGCATGACAGGAAGAATATGTGGTAAAATTCTAGGAATCTACAGGCAGAGTAGAATGAACATCAAGGAATCTACAATATTTTATTAAATCTTATTCAAGGTGAGTATTGATTCTTTAGGGTTGCATTAGATATAGATACCAATTCTTCCTAGTTTCCTATATGATTTTAATGTCTCATTAGCTTTTATTACAGATGATGAATCATTGTCTATTAATAACTTTGTTAGTTTTTAAAGAATCAAAATCAGAGCATTTCTGAAGCCCTCACTTCAAATTTTAGACACTCAAACCAGAAGTTCAAATAAGCATGGATGGTTACTTCTCTAGAAGTTCTTTTATTTCTCAGGATGATATCCCCAATGTTATCCTTTGCTTACGTTAGGATCTTCAGGTAATGCATATAGTATTTCCCATCATGTACAGATGTAGTACTTGTTGAACGAAAAGGGACAACTTTACTTTCCCTCACCTTGCCAATATATTAATGTAATAGAAGACATCCTCTAATATTTATGATGAATATATTTACATGTTTGGAGGAAGGGATATATTTAGTGTCTATAGCAACAGGAACATTCTTAATGAACACTGCTGCAGATTTATTAAATTGATTATTTTTTTTTCCAATTACGCTTGCTGAAGTAGAATGTTTATGTTAGATCAAGATTCCCCATAATAATTAATCAGGACTTGCCAGCAACGTAACTAATATTGGAAGAATGCTTGATTTCATTTTATCCTACATTTTCTGCATGGAAAGTAAATAAAAGAAACCTCCTGCGGCTGGTGGAAGGAGTCAAGGACAAAACAGAGCTTCCCAGATACCTCTTCTTCCCAGTGAGCACACCTCTAAGATTTTACTCACAGTTGATAATATTCTGTGTCTCTCCATTAGTAATTGAGGCTGATCAATAAGAATACAGAAGGGCCCTTTTTATTTTATTTTTAGATATAATTATAATATATTCTTATTATAATAGTTTTTTCTCTTATTGAAAATAGATTCTTTTCTCACATAATATACACTCATTACTCTTTTTTCTCCCTTTATTCCTCCCAGTTCCTCCCCTTCTCTCCTCCCATCCAGATCCACTCCTTTTCTGTCTCTCATTAGAGAAGAACAGGCTTCTAAGTGGTGATATTAAGATACAACAAAACAAAATGAATAAGACAAAACAAAAGTTATTACATCAATGTTGGGCAGGACAAATCTGAAGAAGGAAAGGAGTCAAGAGAAGGCACATGAACCAGAGACCCAAGGTTCACATACTCAGAAGTCCCATAAATATTCAATTATTCTGATACATATCTTTTACACACCAATACTTCAAATAACTGTTTTCCACTTGTTTACAATGTTAATCTTTAAATACTGATTTGGGCATTGACATAAAGAGAATATGTTCCAAGACATGAGCAAGATTCATGGGCTACAGATTTGCTCGTGAGCTCTCAGAGTTTAACTCTGGGTTTCTGAAGCCAAAGAAAAGATCCAAGAAACTTTCTTTCTTTTTTTTTTTTTTTTAATGAGCTCCATGCAGGTCACTCTTGATTGGCCATTTTAAGGTATGTGCATGAAAATCGCCTGGTGTGGACTCTAAAACACTGTCATGAAATGCTTTATTTGTGCTGCTAGTTTGAATGGTCAAATGTTCCTATGCTCCAGTGGGTAATTGATTCTCAGTAAAAACCAGCTGCAACATTGGAAACAACAGAGTAAAGCAATTTCTTTACTCTGCCATAATCAAAATCAGGTTGTAGAGCTGATGAGGGAACGAAGCACCTATGTCAGCTCTCACAGTAGCTGACACAGGGCTGATGAACATCCCCAAGGCCAGCAGTCCCTCGCCTGCACACCATAGCACAGCAGCTGGCAGTCCACAACATAACAAGACATACCGAGCACATACTACCTACTGTGTAAGTGTGATGTTGTGCAAATTATCCCTGAGCTGTAAGGACTGGATGTCAGTGTGGAGACTAATACGTCAGGTGCCTTTCCAAAAGACTGAGCGAAGCTCTTTGACGGAAAGACTACTTCTGCACAGCAGTAATACTAACAAATGGTTTGTAAAGGAAGGCAGCATTTGACATCATGTGGGGAATGCCAGGAATCCTGTTTGGATAATATTGGCCTGTTAGTGTTCCTGGCATCCAGGGTGCACTCGTATAGTTACTCTTGATAATAAGTGTTGTTGAAGAGGTCAACTGGACCACTCATTATTATGCTGGTTTTTTTGCAGGCATGAAGGTGAAATTTAAGTGCAGAATTAAGACAGTCTTAGAAAATGGTCTCTCTGAGATATTAAGAGACTTATCCAAAGACTAACAAATAAGTCTCCCTGGTCCATACACTCTGAGGGGAAGAACAGAAGGAATATGAGAGACCAAGCTATTCTTTGACATACATGGGGACTAACATAGTATAAATAATTTACCACATACATAAAAGCATCTCGTTGTTAGGACTTTAACCACTTGTTAAAGCAATGCTAGCATTAGAGTTTTATAAAACTAAATTTTATCATTTTTATACTTCGTTACTTTCTAAAAAGACATATGGAATTATTGAGCCTTATCAGTTAATTGTTCTCCATCCCTTTAAACTGAACCTAACTTATATTTATAAGAATACTTTCATAAATCCACATATAATGTCAGCTCCTAAGCATGGTCTCAGAAAACCCTGTACTTGCTTGATCCTCTATATCAGAATGCCTAAGGAAGGCACCAAAGACAAACTCGCTTGATCTCTTCCCATTTCTCAGTGCTACCAGTCTTCGTTCTGTGGGCTGAAGATGCCACCTCCTCACACTTCCTGCGTGAGCCAGTTTGTATAATTGACATCCCAAATCCCCCAGTTATGTTCTCGATCTAATTAGATATAATTGAAGACAGGGAATTTTTGTTTCTATAAAGCCATGGCATTCTCACAGAGAAGAGAGGATAAATTGACATCTCATCATATCAAAGACAGCAGAGAATTAACAAGTGCACACAGTGATGTTTTAGTGGGGTTTGTCCTCAGCTGTCCCACAGACTGTGAGCCTTCTGACTAGAGATGCCAAGTACAAATAAACATGAGTGGCAGGAAGTACAAACACCCTGTGGTAAACAAGGCATTTCAGTTCTGCTTCATTTTAGCCTTTGCTTCTTATAGCAAATAGGAAAATCCTCCTTGTTTGCAATCTAGGTTTGCATTTTAAATTAAAAAATGGCAGCAAAATGATACATATTTTTGAGGATTTTTTTCATTATGCTATGAACTCATAAATCATAAAAATCTACAGTTTATATAACACCAGAAAGCAAGCAATATCAATCTTAAGAAGACAATTTCATCTTATATAGGAAGTTTTATTTTAAAACTTTAATTTTGAATTTGAAATTAAAATGTGATATAAAGTGGACATCAAATTGGCACAATGCAAATATCAGTGATTAAATAGCAAGGAAAATAGCTAGTGTTCACAAATTATGTAATTGATTTTTGCTTCATGAAACGACAGACTGTCAGAATTTATTAAGGCAACATTTGATCTTATTTTGTGGGCATTTCCTGTACTCATCAACATAACATTCTCATTTGTCAGGGAAATAGTTCTCATAACCTCAGGAAAGTTAAGGCCCCGTTACTCTTAGCTACTCGTTACATGGTCCTTGGTGGGGATTAAAGGAATCTTCCAATGGATATCTTTGAATTCCTACTATGGCACTATTCATAGAACCAGGAATAAAAATAAAGTGGTGAATGAAACAAAAAAGAATCTTTCTCTCTGGAGCTGAAGGACAGAAAGTAGTTCACTAGAAGGTAATACATATTTATTGTAAGGGAAAGTGTGGCGGTAATGGGAGGCCTGGAGCAAGTTTGCCTAAGTGTAAAGAGGATGGTGTGAAGAAGATGGGACAAGCCTCACAGTCACGTAAAGGATCTGAGAAAAAAAAAGGAAAATGTAAAAAGAGGCAACTTGAACAAAGTTTGTGGCAGATTCACTGGCTTGGAGGGGGTGCTGGATGGTTAATCTAGGACACTGTTATTCTCTGATTCTGAGAAGTCCCCCAAAGTCTCACATGATTAGAGGCTTGATCTCTCAATACCAGCTGATAGGCTTTGAAAAAATTATTGGATCCCATCGACTCTGAATTAACAACTGAATTAACTGTTTGATGGATCCATAGTATGATGACTTTATCAGGAAGGTGTGGAAAGTAGGAACTGGGGTCTGTTGGGCAGAGGCAGGTTACTATGGACATGGAGGAAAGATTTGTCTTCTTTTCTTCCCGTTCTTCTCTTCCTATTTCCTGTCCACCATACAGTGAGCAACGTTACTCTCCTCTGCCTTGATGTTCTACATTCTCATAGCCCAGAAGCAGTGAGCCACTGAGTAGGGGCAGTAATCGTGTGTCTTTCAGGTATTTCACAGCAATGAGAAGCTAATACAGGCACAGTGAAGTCAAATGGTCAAGGTGGTGACACAGATCAGAGGTGAGAGTGTGGGAGCAGGGTACCCAGTGTCCTGATAGTCACTCAAGAAAAGTATCCAGAGGGTTTGTCCCCAACTTTGTTGTGGCTCAGGCCTTATATGTCTGTCATAGAGCAAAGAAAAAAAAACTCTGGGTACCATGCCCAGGGCTGGAGACCAAGATTTCCTCAACAGATGACAAAGGAAAACTATCTTGATACTTCTGCAAGAGGTATGGCAGCAACTAAACACCAGATCCAGAACCCTTGCTTTCTGCTGGCCTCACACCTCCACCATGGAAGAAAACCAAGAAAGCTGCCTCTTTGATGGAGACAAGCCACTTTAAGTGATTTGGCTTGGTTTGGGTGTCTTCTGGGAAATGTATGGTGAGCGTCTCCAAAGTTCACACTATTTTAGTAGTTCTGCTGTTACTTTAGTTTGAGCTGAGTAGACAACATTTCGCAATAAATGTAAATGAAGATGCTGCCTCCTCCTTGCCAAGATATAGTTGCAGCCTCACTGGCTACCTTGCAGCAGCTTGAGCATGCCAAGGATTTCCCCAGCTCGTGTCTTTAGCACGCCCTCTTCTTTATCCTTAAGATGAACTTACAACTATTTTTGCCCCCAGTTTTCTGACTTTTTCCTACCTCTATTTCATCACCCAAAGTCCTTAAGAGGTATGCTGGGGTCTACAGTGGAGTAGCCACTCTCTCTGCTCTTTTATCTTCTTCCATAGGCAATACTACAACTTGCAAAAGTACACTTGCAGGTTTTTGCTGCTACTTATTGATGGTGTCTATCACTATGCTTTGTGTTTAAAGTGTCTCTCTGCAGTGAACATGTTAGAACCCCATCTTGCAGTGCAGTGATAGGACATAGTGTCTGGTGGAGGGAGTTTGGGTGGTGCATGTAAAACCTCATTTTCTTCTGTCGGGGGTTCATGGACTAGTTGGTCTTCCTGGAAGTGATTGTGCTGTAAAAATGAGTGAGTCTGTAAGTGGTCGGCTTTCTTCTGTCCATGTGGTGCTTTCTACCATGTTCTGAGCCATCTCTGAAGGTCTTTTCAAGATACTCTTGAGACAATGCTTTGATTCCCTTGAACATGATTACATATCAAGAAACAGAAATGCTTATTTCTTTATAAATTATCCAGTCTGTAATAGTCTATAATAAGTATAGAAAATTGAATGATGCATAATAAGTACCGAAAGAATAGAATAAATATGTTTTATTAACAATGCTGCTTAATGAGTGCCTAGGAGATCATATTACTATAGATATTTGATAAAAATGAAACAATGAATGAATGAGCAAATGAATAACGGGGAGCATCTTGGATAACAAATGAAGGAATCTTCTTATTGTTTTATGGCCAATGCTATTAAAAAATCCTGAGACCCAAACAATATCTCAGGTTCAAGCACAAGCCTGACAAACTGAGTCTCATATCAGTCATGTTTCTGAGAGCTATACTTTTCCATTCATTTTAAAATTTCTCATATATTTTAATTAAAATATTTTAATATAATTACTGCCGCGAGCTGTACCCCGGCTTGGTGGGAGGAGAAGGTGATCTTCTTTCTTCTCCTCCTGTTGGTTGGTTCTTCTTGAGGCAGTCAAGGGGGATAGGAATTGGAAGAGCGTCGGCGGGGCTAAGACTTGGTCTTACGAGATTCGGGGTAAAGCCTTGGGCTTTACGAGATATTTAAGGTTGCTGTCTAATAGGGTTTACTTCTCTATGTTACTGTTGCTAAAGTTTACTTACTAGTCTCCTGTAGCTGACCTGCTATCTGTTTGATCCTCTGAGGCCAGAAACTGCAGTTTCTCTAGCACCTCAGCCAAGGGACAGCAGAGGATTAAGCAATGCCTTTGATTTGTCTCTGCAGGCACTGCCAGGTTCTAACTTAGGCCTATTGGTTTGAGGTCGCAGGAAGAAAAGACACTTAAAGAAGTTATTGTAGTTTATTGCTAAGTGTAAAAGTTTCCTATCTAAGGGGGAAAATGGGAAGGTCCTAAGTGGAAAGAGGAAAAAAATTCTAACAAAGGAAAAATTCTAAGTAGAGAGATTCTAAGCAGGGAAGAAGGGAGAAGAGAGAGAGAGAGAGAGAGAGAGAGAGAGAGAGAGAGAG
>NW_021604674.1:894394-915295 GCF_004785775.1 Grammomys surdaster | reverse complement strand
TGAGTTCCCTTTTAGTGACCCTTGGTTAATTGTTTTACAACCACCTTGGAATGTGCTCTGAGCGGGAGAGAGTCTGGTTACTATCTAAGTGCTGTTAACTGATGACACTTCGGAGACTGGCAGAGTTCTCATAGCAGTTTTGACTATCAGAAAGGGACTTAATAGCAGTCCCACTATAAAAGAGCTTAGTAATCATTGATATAATTTTAGGAATTCTTATAGAATCATCATTAAGACTTAAGAAGTCGTCTATTTGTCTATATAGCAACACTACAAGACATTACATCTTCATGGGTCTGCAGAGATCTGCTCCAAAGGGGTGTGCTATTGCTTAGTGATTGTTATATATGTTTAGTAATAATAATAATAATAATAATAATAGGAAAAGCATATTAATAGCAGGATCTTTCCTAAAATATGTCCAACATAGCCTTGCTGATGTGGCACACTTGTTGCAGATAATAATCCGAGGCAAGCATTTCAGGATGATCAACTGCTAATTATTAGCTTGTCCTATTATGGCTTCTGACAAATTACATCACGTCCTGCTTTCTTATTTTCCCCTTTGGCCTCTCCCATGACTCTTTTTTCTAAGCCCTGCCATACTTCCTGGTTTACTCTCAAATTGAGGGTCTTTTATAATTTGATTATCATTGTTACACACACAGCACACACATTTGCACAGATAGATAAGTACAACCTGCTGGATATGCTTTTGTGATTATGGTTTCAGGGATGACTATTTTGTCTTGTATTGAACGTCCTTCCACTGTGTCATCTCAGTGGCTTTTCATCTCTTACTTGAGAACATATGCAGTGTGCCTTCATCGTCATAATTACTAAACACTTTAAGTCTTAAGTTGTTCAATGACAAGAATACATTCATGATTAATTGATAAATTCATCAAGGTAGAAACATAATAGTAGATACATGATAGTGTATATAGTTACATTTTTGGTTCATGATAGAATTCCATGGCCCATCCACTGAATTTGCTAGACATTGCTGATTTAAGTGTAATGTAGCACATGATAGTATTGATATTGTCAAGGAATTCCTCTGGTACTGAATTATAGTTCCATGTTAACAGTGACCTAGATTTACTTTCTGAGGTAGAATCTCACTATGGAGCCCAGACTGGCTTTGTGTTTACAATCCTTCTGCCTCAACCTTCAAAAACTGAGATCACAGGTGTGTCTTAACTTGCCTAGTCAATAGCAATGACATTTTTGAACAAGAATAGGTGCTGCATGGAGTATAGTAGACACTTAGATAGTAGGACTTGGTAGGTATCTTAGTAGGACTTAGATAATATTGTGGAAGTGCAGATAATTATCAATTTTGTACCTACTGTGTACCAAGAGTTCTGATAAAAAGCAGTAATGGCCTTTTAGCTTTTATTGGATGGGTAGTGAACAAATGAGATTTCCTTTAGACTGGTGGCCTTTCTCTGTCCTTGTAATTATAGCATTGGAGTGATTAAGGCAGGAGAACTATTACAAGGTCAATGTGTGAAAACAAAAATATTGAAGTTCTTACATAGTCTGATTTAACCTGATAAAATCCTCCTTAAGTAGTTTGTAGGCTTCCATTTTTCTGGAAATTTTTGAAAATGACATAAACCAAATTTTTAGATCAGACATTTCCCCTAATAGTATGAATACTATTTTTCAGTTAATAATAGTAGAAACACTATTGATCACAGTTATTTTCAGTAACAGAACCATGAGGCACTGCTAGGAAGTCTAGGAGCTTTATTGTGGATGTGGGCAGTCAGCTTTCCCCAATATATCCGATGGCACTATCTCATGTCATCTGCAGGCATAGGCATTTCACCTCCAGATTGCAAAAATAATGAGCACCTTGCCCTGCTTTTAATAGTACAACCAGAAGAAAACTATGTATGTACTGGAAGCTTACTTAAATTTATTGAAGGCTTATAGCTTTCAAGATTAAGGAACACCTTTATTCTAAGAACTGGACTACTTTTAAGAGTTATCTAATGTCTACTTAATTAGTGTAATAGTACAATGTGAAATTTGAAGGAGCTACTTACAGGCTACTTCAGAAGTAGGAGAGTTCCAGAGACATCACCTAATTTTGAATTCCCTTGCTCTGCTACCAACATTTATTCCTCCTACCTACAAAGCCAATATCTAATATTATTCTCAGAATGAAGATACTTAGCCACTCCAGGCTTTGAGAGAAGTGTAGAAGTAAGTCTTTTTCAACTAAATACCAATTAAAGAAAGTATTCCCTAGGCAATTTCAGTGGGCCAAGATATGAAATGGCTCTCATAGCCAATCAATGTAACAGATGTACTCTTGGTCACATTTCACCATGAGGTTTTCCTTAGAAGTTAGAGAGTTGGTGATGTTTTGAAATTGCTTCCTTGTGCTCAACAGTAAGATAAATTTATAGTGGATACTTTACATCGTATAAAACCTGCCAAACTATACCAAAAAGGAGTGACTATGTTTTCTACACTTTGCACAAGACAAAAAAATGCTTTGGTTCAGACAAGCATATAGCTTTCCCAGGCAATTTTAACTTACAACTCCGGACCTGATGCTCTTCCCTTGATACCTTGCTATCTGTCTGGTAGTGATGATTACAGCCACAAACCATTGCCACTCTTTTGTGTAAGAAGAGATGATGTAATAATCTTTCTTCTTGTGTGTTCCTCTGTTTCTCTACCTGCCTGTTATTCTGCGTTAAGCTCTGTCTTCTGTGTAGCAAAGGAATGAAAAGCAATGCAAATATTCAACCTTGCTGCTTTTTTAGCTGGCTTTGGAGCAATCTTCATAATAGTCTGAGAGGCTATTTGCTTATTGTTCTGTTTTGTCATTATGGAGAATGTTTGGAAAAATACAGATTTTACTATAGATAGAAAATTCTCAGCAGTATTTACATGACTTAAATGGCCCTTAAGGCTGTTGAAAATGCTGCATGCATAAATGGTATTTCATATACTACTGGTTTGTTTGGTTTTTTTGTTGTTGTCTTATTTGTTTGTTTGTTTGCTTTTTACTTTTGATGACCAGCCTAGGAATGAAGCTTAGAGGAATTTTCATTAACAGTAGGGGAGCAGATATAATAAAAGGAGTGAAGACATCCATGGTAGACTAGCCTTGTCATGGGGACTTCCCTAAGTCCAGGATACCATTAATAGAGGTAAATCTAGTAGATTACTTAAATTTAAGATAAAATCATCTTAAAAATTCCTTCCTAAAACTGGCCACATTTCAAATACTCAGTATTCACATCATTGGAAAGACTGATACTGGTTAGGGCAAAAACACAGCATCCCTTCTAGTGCAGAAAGATTGGTGTTTTGTGCTGCTCCTAGAAGATAAAGAAAGTCCATACTATCTATCAGGTTAAAGCATTTGAGAGAAAATAATAACGAATAATGAGACCTCTCTGAGGATTCTTTCCTTCCCTCCCTTCCTTTCTCTTTTCCTCCCTCTTTCCTTTTAATTCTCCTTTCCTTTTTTTTTTTCACTAGTGCACCTTTTCCTTCTTATTGTTTCTCTTTATAGTAAGTATCAACAATCGTGAAAGCATGAGCATGGACAGTTCAAGCATTGGTATTAGAAAGGCATACTTAGAAAGATATGGCTCCTGCCCCTACATAAACCATGATCATCTGAAGGTTCCTACATGTGAAACTGCATCTGCAGTTTAGTGTGAGAACTAAATCCCTGTACCGAATCTAGTGAGTCTCTTCTATTTTTCAGTATTCAGTTTTGAGTAGAGAATATAATAGCAAACCACAATATGGAAAATTTGCTGAAGACATCTGTATATCTTTGGGTAAATTGTGGGGGGGGGATTGCTCAGTCAGTTAATACCTAAGAATAGAGAGGTCAGATATGGATCATAACCATTTGGTATAACATGGGGCTCTGGATTCTGGAAGACTTCATTTAACCTCATCTATGTCAATTCTATTTGTAAGGTTTGGTCCGTATTGTTTACACAAAACAATCATCCATTTGTTCGATAAATCACTGAATGTACTCAGTCCTCGTTTCTCAGGAGAAAATAGTGGCATTTACCTCATCAGTCTGCTGTGAAGATTGGGTCAAATCAGAGAAATCATGTTGTACAGTGTAGGCACTTTCCTTTATAAATACTAAGAGCAAAGAACATTCATTTAGCAAAGAAGTAACAAACATGGAGAGAAGAAAGAGAATGTATTCAAAGGGAATGCTGTGTCCAGCTATGTCAGCTTACCCTGATTTTTCTAATGATGTTCCTCCAACATTACATAAAGCTCCAAAGTACAAAAATCCCCCAGGAAGCTTATTTTGTTCCTGTGGATGCTGTGAACACTTTCTACCAAGTTTGGTGTGGAAAATATGGCCATTATCTCTTATTTAGCAAAGTAATTAACATGGCCATCCTTTCAAGTGTCGCCATAGTGGTTGCCATGGCAATAAAATGAAAATGTGATTCATAACACATAACTCTTCCAGAGCTAATAGAAAGAGTACTTTTAGGATAACAGAATCATTTTGGTAATGTCTCAGTGCAACCTGTTACTCACTTGAGTGATTCAGACAAAGGGCTCTAATGAACAGAAGATTAAACTGTTTGCATTTGCAAACAAATGTACCGAATATATTCCTAATGTGTTAATTAACATTTTTTCCAAATGCAAAGGAAATACATCCCATCTGAGAGGACAGGTAAGAATCTGATTGTTATGCAGACTCATTTGGAATTTGAGGGAAAAAATCAATAGAAAGATAAATTAAGAAACCAGAAGAATCATTTTAAAAAACCTCTAAATTATAAAGACATAGTGTTATTGCCAGTAAATAATACAATGTATAAACAAATCTTAAGAATTCTCATACATTTTATGCTGTTCTTTAAGGTTGTGAGAGTTAAACACAGAAGATCTCTTTGAAATGCTTTTTAATAGAATTTGAATACAGTTTAAAATGTTTATGCCAAGAGCTTAGTGTTGCAGAAGACACAGAAGGAAAAAAATCAAAACACAATCCAAGAAAACCTAAATATAAAAATATGTGGCCAAAGACCCATCTTTTACTCAGCCCCAGCACTTCCAAAGTACTCAAAGTGGTCCATTTTTCTTTTTAAACACCAGCCTGACCCCTAATCTCTTTTTTATCTTCCAACTGACATAATCCTTTGTCAGTTTCTGTGGCACTGAGACTCCAGGGGGTATCCACCTATCCCTTTTTACTGATGTTCATGCTTTTGCTTTTTAAAAATGCCCCCTTTTTAATGTGATGCTTCTCTGTGACTTCCATCTAACCAACAGGATGATGACATATCACCTCTGTAAACAGGATAGGTTCAACTGTCTCGTTATGAGAGTCTTTTGGTAATTCATTCTCTTCTGGATATCATGAATCAAGCTCTCATACTGTGAGCTGTTCACTGCAGAGGCTCATATGTCAAAGAACTGAGGATGACCCTGTGACCAACAGCCAGCAAAAATCCCTTCAGGTTTCAGTTTGGCAGTGTGCATAACCCTGAATCTTACAAGGATAAGATACACATGGAACCAAAGCCTGAAGCTTAAAGTCTGGCCTATTCTGAAAATCAACTCCCTTAGTTCCAATGCCCTTAAGTTGGTTTTCAGTAAAAGCTGGAAGACATTCAAAGCTAATTTGAAAGTAGCGTTATAAGAGTAGTCCATGGATAGGAATCATTTTCTAATCTGCTCCATGGCATTTTCATGTCTCAAATTCAAAATTCCCAGTACACATTGTGACTCTGTCAGAAAGAAACAAGCTACTTGTGGAGAGATATGATGGCCATGTGCATTTAGCAAAAATAAATTCTAAATGCCCCGTTCACAAATTAAAATCAAGTCCTCTCTCTTCCTTTCCTATATTTATGTCTTCCATCAATTGACCACAGAGTCAGCCCTGAGTGCTCAGTTTCTTTGCTGGATGATCATGGAACAAATCATTCCCCCCCCCTTAAAATTCTAATGTCATTGTGTCAGTCTCTGTGTATGTCAGGCAGCAAGCTTTTACTATTATTTAGCCTTATGAGGAACCAGAAGCAGAAGACTGATCTAAACCATGCCCATAGTCCTGGCTAATAGAACCTGCAAAATAATGTGCGACGTATTGTTGCTAAGTTTTGAGACAATGCCTTCCATGTTAATATATAAGTATTCAATAACACAACAGTAGCAAAACCTTGTCACTCACAGTTCTACCAAGGACCAGTGCTTTCTGTTACTCAAATCCACAGAGTAGCCCACCTTGCTCACCTGTTTCCCACTTGTTATGCCTCTTTCATCAGTTACATTCTGGTCTATCTATGACCTTTTGTCCATCTAGTTTATGTGTTTCCATTTGGCAGTGTCAGGGGAGATCCACTCACAAGAGCTAATAAAGGATCCAAAGTGGTTTAAGGCTGTGACTAAAGACTGCATCTTTCCCCTGGGCCTGCAAAACTGACCATGCTACTAGACTGTAGCATCAGTCTTGTCATGTGCATGAAAGGAGCATGACTAAGAAGAAGAGAGAGCACCCACCTCTGTATTTGTCAGGCTCTGGTAGAGCCTCTCAGGAGACAGCTATGAAGACTCAATGCCCCAGTGTAGGAGAATTCAAGGGCAGGAATGTGAGAGTTGGGGGAGGGGAACACCCTCACAGAAGCAGGGGGGATGGGATAAGGGATTTAGGAGGAGGGGGGGACCAGGAAAGGAGATAACATTTGAAATGTAATTTAAAAAATATCCAATATAAGGAGGAGGTGTAGGAGGAAGAGGAGGAAGAGCAGGAGGAGGAGGAGGAGGAGGAGGAGGAGGAGGAGGAGGAGAAGGAGGAGAAGGAGAAGAAGAAGAAGAAGGGAGAAAAAGAACAAACTCCTGACATTCTTAGTATAGGCCCATAATCCAGTCAGTTTTAACTCACTTTGAACTTCTCAGTTGTGAATGCCAATACGTTTGCTATCTTTAAAATGTGAGCTGATTTCAGACATAGTACTTTGCAGTAGGAATTTCTTGATTCTATACTTCCTCCTATTTACAAATCTTGTACATTGTCTTAATTGCCTGAGAGAAAGTCTAATTCCCTATCTTGGCTGGAAAATACTGTCTCCAGTCCTGTCTTTCCTTTCTTTCGGCCTCTCTATCTAACACAGATTCTTAGTTTTCTAGCTGCATAAGTGAATGCTCATTTAAACTCTAGCATCTTTGCCATGTTTTGCCCACATTGCGCTTCTTCCTGCTTCCAGGAATACTGATGCTACAGAAAACAGGGGTTGTGTGTGTGTGTGTGTGTCTGTGTGTGTGTGTGGGGGGGTGTGCAGAGGAGGTCAGGTGTCCTGCTCTGTCATTCTCTGACTAATACTCTTTAGGCAGTGTCTCCCCATGAGTTCACTGTTTCTGACAAGGCCAAAACAAACCCCATGCAGCAAACACCAGAGATCCTCTCATCTCCCCAGGACTCTCTAGCATTCTCAGTTGCAGGTATGCATAGCTATGTGCTGGGGACCTGAACTCAGGTTCTCATGACCATGCAACAAGAGTTCTATGTGAAAGCCCCACCCCAGGCCCAGAAAATATTTTAAAGTGCCTAAATATTAATTTTGCCAAATGTTAACACTATAGTAAATTCTTTCTCCACTGTTCTTCTCTTAGTCACATAAAAGGGAAAGCAAAATCAGAGAAAAAAAATCAAGATTTGATTTTCACTTCACAGAGATGATCCTAACAAGAGTGTTTAACCCCGAGGTCCGACCTGATGCTGCTGGGAATTTACATAAAGAGGTGGAGCTAGGAAGAAATGACAGGATGTACAGTCTACTGGAGGACAAAAAGATGCCACACGTCGGTTCTGCTAACTTGTTTAAAAGCCTACTCTGTGATTATCTAATCTAATTATTTTTTCAACTGAATCACTATTTAGAAACTTTTGGACAGCTTGGGTCATAAAAAGGACTCAAGGGGAATAAATCTGTGCTGTGTTACTAATTTCAGTGAGTTATTATTCACTCAAACATACATTTCTTCTGTATCATAAGTCCAATTTCATATAGCTGTAGCAACTTGATACGGAAATAATGTAGAGTAGAGCCTGAAATACAGTGTGTGGTCAGCAAATGCCTGTGCCCATCCATAAAAGGAAGAAACTGCTTTATATAAACACACAGCATCCCTTGAAATTATAGCAAATCTGTAGGAAGGATGAGGTTTCAGAAGTTGGGAGAAATCTGTCTGAGAAGCCTGGGATTTAGAAAATAGCAAAAAGAAGCAAGGTGTTTTGATAGAAGGTCTATAGAAAAACAAGAAGAACCAAAGGACTCTGGAAGATTCTGAGCATCACAGACCAGTGTAATACTCAGAAGTAGAGCTGAGTAAGAGAATACAATTCTTTCCCTAAACAATGAGATCTTTATATGGAACCTATGTATTGGTAAATTTCATCTTAATTAATTTTCCTTAGCCTTGTGCATCAATAACCTCTTGAGATTATAGATTTAAAGAAATGGTTGACTTACTTGAGGTTAAGGGTTGCCCAGGTAAATCCACTCTGTCATCCAGTAGGTTAGGGTAAACAGTACTGATTTAAATGATTTTAAAAAGTCATAGAAAGCTGGATGTATTTAGATTGAACCTTCATCTGACGTCTTGTAATAGTACAAAGCCTATTCTACAGTTTTTAAATTGTCCATGATGTTTATATCCCCGTCCTCTGATGAACTATGTCTGCACTTTGCTCTGCACCAAACTCATGTCTGTTCACACTACTAGTTTTTTGTCTTATTGTTTTGTTTTTTAGTTTGTTTGCTTTAATTTTTTTTATTATAGTTGTTTTTCCCTTTGACAGAGAGCAAGAACATGAAGTTGCATGGCTGGGGAGGGTCTGGGAGGGCTTGAGGAGGGGAAAGAATATGATCAATATATTTTGTGTACAAAAATTTTTAGTAAAAATTAATACAACAAGCAAAAACAGGAAGCCTACTCACTCTGAGTATTTGGTGAGTTTAGTAACTTTGCTGACAAGTTACCCCTTAGCTTATGCTGCTGTGTATGCCCTTTTCAACTCCAGCCACTAGCTTGCTGCCTTTTCAAAGCCTGGGCTCCCAGCTGGGCCTCCATCACTATGACAAAAACAAGCAAAGTTCTTTGTTCCCACTATACCCTTATTCATTCCTTCATTAGCTTATGCCAGTCTCCATGTCCATACTTAAATTAGAAGAATTCCAGGGAGAACAAAAGAGCACTCCTATGTACTATGTTCTTCCTAGTTTGCACAGGACACAGGTTTGTGTCTTTCCCAGTTCAGTGTTTCATCTGGGCAGGAGAGCTTGCATGTAGAACAGAGGTAATCTCAAGATGTGAACATGCCCATGTATTTTTATAAACACAGACAGGAACAGAGTCACTATGATGTCATAGGTTATCAACGATCAAATGGAGTTGTATGAATCCTGTTCAAATTATACTTTTTTCTATGTGTGATAGCCTTGCTGTTCATGTGAGTCTAAAGTATTCACATCTTCCTAAGTTTGAACTAATGACATTGTCTAAATTTCTTCCAATCCCTGTTTTCTTAAGTGATGGTTGTCTTATTATAAATTCTGTCTGTGTGCATCTTTAAATATACACACATATTTGTGTGTGCACATATATGTATACATATATAGTATGTGTGGGCATATACATATGTAGTATGTGTGTTCATATGATCTCTATATGTTTTTGTAAGTATATCTGATACATACACATATATACAAAACTTAATAATATATATATATATCTTAGGTTTTGGTATCTTTTAAGATATGCAATATATGTAATTTCTCTTGATAATCTCACTATAATGCCATTGATTAATGGGTACTCCCTATGGATATCTAAATGCTAACAAAGTATTAGTGGTGTTTCTTTTGCCAATTTTTTAAATTTTTTGTTTAATTTATTGTTATTGTTTGAGTGCATGTGGGTATGAAAGTGTGTGTTGGGGGGTTGTAAGGGAGCAGGATGCTCATTGTTCATGGCATGGAGCATTTGGAATGGTCAGAAGAGAATTTTCAAGAGTCAGTTCTCTTTCTATAGTGGGTTCTAAATAGAAGTTGGGTTGTCAGGATTGGACTCCCAACTAAACAAAACAAACAATAACTAAGCAAACAATGTAGGATGGATTTTTATATAATAATGACTATAACTTCAACTGCTCTAATGCTATTTTTAGATAGTTAATCTAAACTAAAAATTCAACAAAGAAGTTTTATAACTAAATTACCATATGTTAAATCAGATCTCTACAGAATACTTCATCAAACTTGTATAGAAAACAACTTCTTCTCAGCTATGTATAGAACTTAAAACAGATCTCATTTTAGGCCACAAAGCAAGACTTATCAAATATAATAAACCAGAAAATAATTGAAAGAATACAGTATGATAGGCCTTCAATTCTTAGAAAAACAAAAAGTAAATCCTCAAATAGTAGAATGAAAGAAATAATAAAGATCAGGTATACACTTTTATAAAAATTCTTGCAAACAAGTTTCAAGATCATACTAAGACAAAAGTAGATAGAATCAATGAAAAATGAGATTCTTTGAAAGGATCAATAGCATTAGCAATGTACTATTCAGTGTCCAACGACAAGAACGATAAGATTTAGATAAGTAAAATCAGAGATGAAAGTAGTTGTCATAACAAATTCTAATGAATTTGGAAAGTTCTCACTGTGGTTTTGAAAACACTTGTCAAAAGTGCAAAATTTATAAGAAATGGATGAATACCTAAATATATGTGGTTTACCAGAACTGAATCAAAAACACAAATAATTTATATACATCTATAAAAAGCAACAGTGTTAAAGCAGTAATAAAAAGTTCTCTAACAAAGAAAAGGCCAGGAACAGACGGTTTCCTGCTAAATTTTACAAAACCATTAAAACAATTATAATGTCAATATTTCTTGAATTTTCACAAAACAAAAAGTAGAGAAATTACATGATCACTACTAAGATAATATGAAAACCATATAAAGACAGTGAGAAAAAGAAATTGTAGGCCAATCTTTTAAAATTATCAACAAAATGCTTATAAACCAAATTTAAGATCATATTAAGAGAGTTACACAGTATGACTAAGTAGGGTTCATTCTGGGAGGCATGAGTTGTTCAACATATATAAATTGATAAATGAATTTATATATAATAAGATTTGCACAGAAATCACAAGATTAGTTCAATCCACGTTGGAAAGGTCTTTGACAAAGTTTAGCATCTCTTCATAACTAAAGTCTTAAAACTAAAAAAAAAACCAAAAAACAAAAAACAAAAAAACCTAGGAATATAAGAAGCATACTTTGACATAATAAAGATTTTGCAAATGATATATTTATAGCCAATGTTGTACTAAATGGCGAAAAAACTGAAAATATTTTCTTCACAATTAAGAATAAGGGTACCAACATCTTTCAGTATTGCTCAATATAGCAGTCAAAAACTTGATGAAAACAACAAGATAAGGTATTCAAATAACAAATGAGTAAGTCAAACCACATTAATTGTTGACATGGTTTTATTCTTAAAAACTGTAAACACTCTACCAGAAAACTCTTAGGTCTGATACTTTTAGTAAAGCTTCAGAATAGAAAATCTACATAGAAAGGTAAAGCTTTTCCTTATCTCAATAATAAATTAGTAACAAAGAAATCAGAAGAAACTGTCACATGCAAAAGATAGTACAATATCAAGAAATAGAAAAACTTTTTAAAATGTTAACATTTGAGGCAGAAAGGCTAAAAATAAAAGAGAATGCCCACTGAGACCCATCTCCTACTCTTCTGATCATTAGCAATTCTGTCAAGGCAACAACACTAATCATCACACGCTCTGATAAAGTAATTGCATGATGTATTTCTCAGAACACTTGCCCTATCATTTGTCAAGATATCTCTATTATTTAGCTATTTGGGGAAACCAGAAAAACTGAAGGGTATTGCTGCTGCTGTTGCAAATAATGATATTGATAGATGATAGAGAAAATTCACTTGATATTTGAAAATAGATAATGAAGAAGATAAAGTAAAATATACTTAGTATGATATGATTTATTGTGTTTTATATTTCTCTGTGCCCAAGTTCACAAAGCAAAGAGGATAGTTAAGGACCTGGATTCACTTTTTTTTTTCTCTCCATTGTGCTACCAATGCCTTGGGAGAAACTTTCAAATTAAGTTCTAAGACTACAGTTTCTATTTCCTTTTCAACCCTAAATACTTGAGAGTTTGCCTTTCTAATAGGATCTCCAAGAAAGCTCATATTCCTGCTTTTAAATGTCAGTTTTTTCTTTTGTTTTTGAGATTTTAATTACATAATTTCTCCCTTGCCTTGCCTTCCTCTAAACCCTCTCATGTAATTACATCAAGTGGGAGTTCATTTCATTGTAGTTTAGAATGGTTTCTTTGCAAATGATTGTTCTCCTCGATCTCTCTCTCTCTCTCTCTCTCTCTCTCTCTCTCTCTCTCTTTCTCTCTTTCTCTCTCTCTCCCTCCCTCCCTCCTTCCCTCTCTCTCTCCCTTCCTCCCTCCCCTCCTTTCTTTCTTCTTAAGCTCCCAGAAGATCTGTAGGACATGTATGTTATATTTGTAAATCTTCAGAGGTAGGAAGGACTCAGAGCTCCAAAAATATCACCTGTGTAAATCTTCTATAGAGACTACTAGAAGAAAGAGAAAATAACCACATTTTCCTTCTTTACAGCTCCCTTGATATTAAATTTGTTAACAAATTAGATACACTTGAGGAATAGTGTAAAAGTAGTTTTTATTCACCTGAAGTAATTGTCATCATGGAGGCTTATGTCTGAGTATGCTCACTCTTTCTAGCTTTTCTGATCTCTAGCTGGCTAGAGATCAACTCAGCCGTTCTGGCTCAAAACTTCTCTCTAAGCTGACTGATTCAAACTAGCTTCTCTAAGCTTCTAACTGAATTGATCTGCTTGACCTCAAACTAACTCTGGCAATTTGTTCTAATCTTCCGGCTCCTTCTTATTTTCAGGCTTCAACCATCTTTGCTGAGCTGCACTGAACTGCATGAACAAACTCAACCCCACTGCACTGGACTCATTGCACTGACGCTCCCTGTATTGCTCTTAAATAGCTTTTCTCTTGAGAGTTAGGTGAATCCTATCTCTGAATCATTTGCTAAATCTTTCTCTAATTTATCACTTTACCTGTCTCTCAATTATTTGTTTGATGTCATTGTTTGAGGTTAAAGTTGTCCACTAAAAATTCCAGCCACATGGATTAAAGGTGTGTACTAAGGGTGTGTCTGTATTCCAGCTGGATCACACAGCCCTTGAAGATCTTAGGATGTGATCAGAACTGCCATCATGCTGTATTCAAATTTCTCTACAGAATAGTACCCCCTCACTTCTTATTCAGACTTGAAACTAAGGACCTTATAACACAAAGGGGGACTAGGCCCATAGCTGCATCCTTCTTTTTACTTTTGCATTATGAGCTTGGTAAAGAACATATTCTTCTAATAAATTTACTGCCCTAAGATTCATCCTGGATTTGTCCTCAAAAGGAGGTTTGGATGCATTCTCAATAAAAGATGGTACTTAATGAATGGTAATGGGATTGCTTTGGTCAAGTCAGGAATTTTATTTGTGGTATATTTGATGTAAACTTCATTGAAATGTAATCTACAATCCATTTTAAAATTATTTGTTTTTGAGACAAGGCTTCATGTAGTCCAGGCTAGCCTAAACTTGTTAGGTAGCTAAGATTTGGCATTGAGTTTCTTAATGCCCTGCCTCTATATCACAAGTAGTGACACTAAAGGAATGTACCACATATCCAGTGATTGCATCTTTAGCATAAATTATATTGAAGTATGATGTTCTTACTCAAAATGAATATTAAATATGTATCTCACTGAGATTTTTGCAAAGAGAATAGAATTAAAAAATTTATTTGAAACAGAATGTTACCTATATCCTCCTCCTGCCTATAGCCTTCCATTCACTACACAGGCATGACTAATGCTTTTGGAAGTCACGGATATAACATCATGGATAACTTCTGGAAGTGTTAAAATGTTATAAAAATGGAACTACAGAATATGCACTGTTTTATTTCTGGATTTCTTTCTTTCTTTTGCTTATCTTTATATTGGATTTTTGTTCAGGTACTTGCATGCAACCATAGATTAATTTTTAGTTGTGTAATATTGTTATATATTAACTATACAAATTTTACAATAAACAGAGATACTGAGCCAAAAAAGCAAAGTAAACAGAGTAAAATGTCAAAGTAGTCAGGGAGTAAGACATAACATTAAATAGTGATGCTTTAATGTAGAGGGAAATATTTATTCTCTTCTCCCAATATCTATACATTAGATTATGTTTGGAACTATGTTGACAAGCTCCAAAAATTAAATCATGCAAGGTTTAGAAATGCTGGTAAGGGTCAGATTTGATTTAGCTGACAATTACCCATTCAAATACCTGATAATCTTGAGAGTGGGGTGAAGCTTCGAGTGGGATCATCACTACTGTGTTGTCTACTTTATAAGGATGGCACTAATCTCCTAAGAGTCCCTTCCGGGGATTGTCCACTCACTTTTGGTTTAGTATCAGATAGAAATGGAAACATTCAGATATTTATTTTTCCACCATAACAACTCCTGCAGAGATTGAGTATAATGAATGGTTCAGAGGTAAGAGTGCAGGCTCCTTAATAGACATATTTTAACTTATTGCTCAACAATATTGTCAGAATATGTGTCTCATCAAATTTTAAATGCTGCAACCCTAAACTCCAAGGCAATGGCATTAGGAAATGGTGTTTTCCAGAGGTGCTTAGGTCATTGCAACTGCTCCTTCATAGTTCCCTTATAAAAGTGAGCCCAGGGAGTAGCCTTTTCCACTTAGCACAAGAAGAAGAAATTTCTCCTAAAAAGAGAGTGCCACTGGACACTGGACTAATCTGTGTGGCACCCAGATCTTAAATTTCCAGCATCTAGAACCATTACAAATAATTCTATTGTTTATAAGTTGGATGGTTTATGGTAGTCATTAAAGCAAGCCAAATGGAACAAAATGTGTGGGAACAAAAAAAATGATACTTAGGATGTGGTTATGGTGTCGGAGCTCTGAGTCCATTTTCTACCATTTTACACTCTGACTTACAGATCAGAGAAGTACCCTAGGTCTGCTGTTATTAGCTCTTGACCAAGGCCCCAAATTACTAACATGTTTGTCTATTTCTGTCTCCATTTTCTGTTTGTCCATTTTCTGGATCTTATTAGGATTTTAGAAAACTCTGGGTCAAATTTTTGTAGTTGCTAGAGATTAAATTTACTGAACAGTTTAGGACTTAGGTTTACCTGCCAGGTTTGTCATGTTGGTTCAGAACTGACCAGTTTCTCTTACTGAATGTTAATTTCATTACCCCAAAATTGAGCAGTTTAATGCTTTCCTGAAAACTAAATAAATTCTTCCCTTCTTTGTTTTCTAAAATATACTGTATTTATATTTTTGTTGGGAAGTTATTCAAATTCTCCTTTTAAAGAATACAAACATACTTATAAGTAGTTGGTGCTTTAGAATCAAATTATTTTTAAAATCTTTACAAAGAAAACTCTAATTTTTTTATCATTTCTATCGGCTATTATAGTGTAACATGCACTGGGATTGGGTTACCCGTGAGGAGGTCTTGGGAAGGCATAATGTTAGAAGCTGGCATATGGACTCTCAGTAAGTACAACATGGCCAAGTTTTCCCTGCAGCACTGCAACATATTGAGTCTCAGCTAAAGTGGTTGACTCTTATTTAAAGGCAATGTTTTATGGAAATACATATCCTTAAATACAAGATTCATACCATAACCATCGTGATAGTTGTTTTTAAATAAAAAGCACCTGGTAAGTTAAACTTCAAGGGAACATTCTCAGACACTTTCGGGGGTTACCTATTATTAAGTGTAGCAGGAGATTCAACAACCTGAAATAGTTTCACTGCTGTTTTCCATATTTTGTTTTTAGACAGATGCATATAGCTTAATTTAGCTGATCTTATCTCTTCACTGAACTACTAATATTGGCTTGGTAGAGCTCTCATGATCACTGGATTCATTACTGCTGTAATGCCTAATCTCTACATTCCATCTTCCTTTGTCTCTCATTGTGACATTAGGTTTTGTTTGTTTGTTTGTTTCTGTTTTTGTTTTTTACATACTGACTTTTCTAAAATAGAAACCTGAGCTACACAAAGGGCTTGCACTAATTTTTACATGCCTAATAAAACTGTTTTCAAAGTGTGTCCTATGACATACTAATTAAGGAATATGCTTCATAAAAGATAATTTTATTTTTAAAATAAGAATATACAAATACATGCAAAATCTTACAGAATTTTCAAAGTTTATATATGTGCATTAAAGACTATCATAAAACTAGTGTCTCCTGTTTATTTAATCATATTGTTGATTTTTGTTTTATCTATTAGTAGTCATTGGATAAAACATAAATCTTTGGACAAATCAACTTACAGGTGAAATGCAAGCAGCCAAGTCTGGTATTAAAAGCTCTTCCACATACTATCCAAAGCTTACTTTCAGTGGCGAATTACACTGAAGCAAGTGAGACCTCTAACCTGGCTGTTAGCCTCAGGAAAGCCATTGCACCTCAGAGAACCTTCCTTGAAATTTTCTTTTTGTTTCTTTTGGGGGGTATTTTATTTATTTACATTTCAGATGTTATTTCCTTTCCCCATTTCCCACCAAGAAACCCCCTACCCAATCCCCCCTCCTCCTGCTTCTATGATGGTGAGATTCCACTTACCCACTCCCACCCCCTGCCCTTGAATTCCCCCACACTGGGGCATCCAGCCTTCACAAGACCAAGGCCCCCTTTCCCACTGATGCCTGACAAGGCCATCCTCTCCTCCATATACAGCTGGAGCCATGAGTCCCTCCCTGTGTGTTCCCAGGCTGGTGGTTTAGACCCTGGGAGCTCTGGTTGGTTGGTATTGTTTCTCTCCACATTAAGCCACAAACCCCTTCTACTCCTTCAGTCTTCTCTCTAACTCCTCCATTGGGAACCCTGTGATCAGTTCAATGGTTAGCTGAGAGCATCTGGCTCTGTATATGTCAGACTGGCAGAGGCTCTCAGGAGATAGCTATATCAGGTTACTGTCAGCATATACTTCCAAGCGTCCACAACAATATCTGTGTTTGGTTACTGCACATGGGATGGGATCCTCAGGTGGGGCAGTCTCCAGACAGCCCCTCCTTTAGTCTCTGCTCCATACTTTGTCTCCATATTTCCTCCATGAGTATTTTGCTACTCCTTCTAAGAAGGACCTAAACACCCACATTTTGGGCTTTCTTCATGAGCTTCATGTGGTCTGTGAGTGGTATCTTGGGTATTTTGAGCTTTGGGGCTAATATCTCCTTATCAGTAAGTGCATAACATGCATTTTCTTTTGTGTTTGGGTTACCTCACTCAGAATGATATTTTCTAGTTCCATCTATTTGCCTAAGAATTTCATGAATTCATTGTTTTTAATAGCTGAGAAGTACTCCATTTTTTAAATGTATCACATTTTCTGTATCCATTCCTCTATTGAAGGACATCTGGGTTCTTTCCAGCTTCTGGCTATTGTAAATAAGGCTGCTATGAACATAGTGGAGCATATGTCTTTGTTATATGTTGGAGCATCTTTTGGGTATATATCCAGGAGTGGTATAGCTGAATCCTCAGGTAATAGTATGTACAATTTTCTGAGGAACTGCCAGTCTGAAATTTTCTAAAGCCATTCTTTTGAAATTCTAGAAAACTTAAAACACTAGTGATAGAAACATCATCTGAGGGACAAACTGACAACCACTTTGGGAAATGTTCAAATTACAGAGTCTACACATGACTATTTAGGATTGTGTACAATGTACCATACAACAGAAAGAGAAATTCAACTTGAATTATGGTAGCAACAGAATCATATTGGAAACAAATTCCAGAATTTAGCTTCAGACTTTGATTTAGGGAAGATTCTAGAATCTCCTCTTCCCATATTGGGAAAAGAATGTTTCCTAACTGTCGTTACCAGAAATTTCTAGGGAAAGAAAGTCTAACTTTAGGCCTAAACATTGTCCTGACTACCAGAACACTCTTGGTCATTGCTGTGCAGAGCTCAGATATTTTGCCATGTTTTGAACGTACTGATGCAGCCGGGTGGTGGTGGTGCACGCCTTTAATCCCAGCACTTGGGAGGCAGAGGCAGGCAGATTTCTGAGTTCTAGAGTTCGAGGCTAGCCTGGTCTATAGAGTGAGTTCCAGGACAGCCAGGGCTACACAGAGAAACCCTGTCTCGAAAAACCAAACCAAAAAAAAAAAAAAAAAAAAGAATGTACTGATGAAAAACTCTTCAGTCATCTCTATTCCCAGATTAGCTGTCCTTGTAGCTCTGTACACTCTCTCTGGTGTGCTATGAACTGCACATATTCAACTGTTTAAGACCTAAGCATTTGATTTCGTCTTGTTAATAGTTGTAGAGCATTTATAGGGAATTAATTATTGACATTCTTTCCTCTGAATGCTTAGCCACAGCATTCTACTTTGTCCAGTGGTACTTGGACATGTTAGTTTTATACATCCCAGTCACTAAAGGCCCACTACAATAAATTACAGGTTTCCATGGAGATAGTCACATCTCTATATGAGTGGCTGGGGAAAACAGTTTTCATGACTGGGCTTAGGGGCTTTCATTTCAACAAGCATTTCTTGGTCTCTAAGGATTTTAATCCCAGATGTATTGGTGCTATTTATAAGCCATGACTCAAAGTTCCTTCCTCTGTCCTTTGGCTTGGTTATTTCTGAGAATATATTCAGTGTCTAGTGGAAAAAAGTTTATACCATGGATTAAATAACTGTCCAACTGAAGTTCTACAATAGCAGCTAAGTCCTTAGGGGATCCTGCTTCCCCTGGTATAGCAGAGCTGTAACTGAAAACTGTTCAAGGGGGTTTGACGTCAGTCTCCTCCTACCATCCCCAAAGGACTATGATGTCTATGGAAATGAGGTTCTATGGTCTTTAAATTAAATCTATACTTCTTTTAACTTAACAATGTTACAGAATGCTGTGCAAGCCTGCTTGCCCAGAGCATCATGCCCTAGGCTATGCATTTTCCCCAATGATTTTGTACACTCTAAAAACCACAATGATTCACATCTAATTAAACCTTAGTCCTTATACCCTGGTCTGGCAATCTTGGTGAAAAGTAAAACCTTGACAAACATATGTGTTGATGTGCTATCCTGAATAACGTCTGAGATGTGCTACTAAGTACAAACTTAAGAAATAAATGAAATTGAAAAACAAAACAAACAGGTGCGTCCTGAAATTTTATGTACTAAGGTAACTGTTACCTGGCTAGCCTGCCATTTTATTCTGTATTAATTTATAAGGACACTTTCTCCTATATTGTTTCTTCTGACACTGGAAATTTTTCTTATGCTCAAGCTCATTACATATTCTGTTACATTCTGTGCCCTTGGAAACCAATCACAGTAGAAGTCAGTAGAATTGCTTTGTGTAGTTATTCACAATAAGGTTGGACCTAAACCAACCGAACAGCAGCACATCATGTAGTTCTATATGATATTTCATGATATTTGCTTTTGTAAGCTGCCTCGTGGGTGGACCCCAGTGTAAGAGAGCACCTGCACCAATATAAGAAACCATTTGAAATAAGACTTTCGTTTTGAGTGGGGGTTGAATAAAGCTCAACTTCTCAAGACTTCTCTGGGAACTGAGATCCTTCTTGACAGAGACATGTATGTGGGTAACTGACCACCTGCTTGGCAAGTTAAAACACGAATATTATACAAGGCAAGTCCTGTGCCACAGCTGAATACCCAACCAATGGGCACAGGATAACTGTATAATGAAGACATATTTTTTAAGAAAATCCCCCATCCCTAAATCCTGATTGGTGGAATAACTTGGCACAGATGCTTGTAGATTTTTTTTTAGGCTTAAAAAGCCCTGAAGATCTTAACTCACCTTCACAACCAGCTCCTGAGTCTGGATTTGTGACCCTGATCAATCAGTCCTGGGGCAAATGGTCAATAAACTAACCCTGTCTGACTGAGATTGGTGTTTGTGTGGTTTGTGAGGCAACTCCTGGACCCCAATACAACCTAAATACAACATCATGCTTCCAGAACAAACAGTGTAATAAGAATTTCAGTACTGATATAGTATCTTAAAACTATAATTTTATAATCCACAATATTTTCCATGTTTCCTCAGTTTCCTGAATACTACTCAGCTCTTTTACTCTTTATTCTAAAACACCCAAATATCTTCTCACTTTATTCTGCATTACTCTTTCTTCTCTTCCCTCTATCTTATTTGCTATGGCCACCATGTTGTACTAGAAGCTTATTTAAGTGGCTGCATACAGGAGCATTTATTTTATACTAATGGTCACACCAGTAGACACTTAAATGACGTAAAGACAATGGTTTGAATATGTCCCCTCAAAAACTCTGGTGTTGAATCTTAATGGCCAAAGTGATGGAATTAGGAAGAGATCAAGTCATGATAACTCCTCTGTCACAAATAGGTTTAAGGTTTGCAGAGGAATTTTAAGCTAGCAACATGGCTGCTCTGGCAAGGGATCATATCCAATATCCCTCTAAGTCTGCGTGATCCTACTGGAATACAGACACACTACATACCTTTGATCCCAAACAATGAAGGTAAAGTAGGTTTCTAGAAGGAAGCAGCCATGTTTGAAAGTGATGTCTAATTGAAGGGCAGACATAGTGATGAATCAGAGAAAGATTTTACAGAATGAGTCAGAGATAGGATAAGTCCAACTTTCATAAGAATAGACAGGAAAGAGAGGCTATTTAAGAGGA
>NW_021604674.1:762566-894294 GCF_004785775.1 Grammomys surdaster | reverse complement strand
AGAGAGAGAGAGAGAGAGAGAGAGAGAGAGAGAGAGAGACAGAGAGACAGAGAGACAGAGAGACAGGGAAAGAAAGAGAGATATTGAGAGAGAGAGAGAGTAAGGCAACTGGAAGTCAGGGTAGTGAGTCAGTGCAACAGAGTTGAGTTCATTCCTGACTTTATGTAGTTCAGTGCAGGTCAGAAGAAGGAGTTGATGCCAGAGATTGAGAAGGAGCCAGAAGAAAGCACCAGAAGATTAGAACAAATTGCCAGGGTTAGTTTGTGGTCAAGTAGAACAAATCAGTAAAAAACTGAGAAAATCCAGATTAAATCAGTCATCTTGGAGAGGAATTTGATCCAGAGCAACTGAGTTGAACTAGCCATGCAGATTTCAGAAAGAACTAGAAAGATTTTGTTGTTGTTGTTGTTTTGTTTTGTTTTGCAGTAATCCGCCTAGATGATAATTGCATATGGTGAATAAAAGCTACTTTTACAGAGGTTCTTAAATAGAGAATTTATGTACAGAGCAGACAACTTTTATTGTTCCGCTGATTCTTTTTGTACTTCTGCCTTCCACCATGTGCAGTAAATAGAGCCTCACCAGATGTTCCCACCTTGACCTTGGATGTTCCAGTCTTAAAAACTATAAGAGAATAATTTTAAAAAATTACCCTAGACTGAGACTTTCTGATTTATTGATGTAAATGGAAAGTTTTCAACCTTCCTAATTCTGTAACCCTTTAATAGAGTTCCACGTGTTGTGGTGATTCCAACCATAACATGTTTTTGTTGCTACTGAATAACTGTAATTTTGCTACTGTTATGAATTATAACATAAATATCTGTGTTTTCAATGGTCTTGGGGCAACCCATGTGGAAGGGTTGTTTGATACCCGCAAAGAGATCACAACCCAGAGGTCTCAACACTGCTCCAAATCGAGCACAATAAGCCCCTAGTATTCCCTCTTCATGACCATAAATACTGAGAGCCTTTTTTCCAGCACTGTATGAAGGCTTTTAAAACTAAACCTCTGTGCCAAAACTACATTTAAGTTTCATACATTAAGGGAAGTACTAGCAGGAGAAATATTGAAAAGGAGCTATATAAATATCTTTTATTCATTCTTTCATTCCACTTATTCATGTGTGAGGCATTTATCAAGCATCTGCTGTCTCAAGGACATATAGCTGTTATTCTATCACTGGATGAAACTCCAACCTATAGTGTGACAGAAGAGGCAGACAGTTGAGAATTAAGTATTTTAGTAATTTATTTTTAATAGCTGTGTCTCAGGGAAACACAGTCCACCTTGAAAATAGCACAAAGGACTTGAAATATCAAAAAAACATTTCCTGGCACCTAAAGTGAGATTTTAAACGATGAATAAGAATTGATCAACTGGACAGGAAAACAATAAAATTTCCATTAAAACGAGGCAAGCATGCAGGAAGTCTGATCCCATAAATAGATTGGTATCAGAAGAAAACTGCAATTTGATCACTGAATGCAGTCAATGAAATGAGGAGAATAGACTTGAATAAAGCTAAAAACAGCAGGAAGAATGACTGGAAGAGTGATGTGATAAAGATTTACAAAGGGCTGTGCTAAATTCAATAGATAAACACTGTTTGTACTATTGGAGACCAAGGGGTAAAGCTAAGAACATTTCCCAAGAGTCTTATGGTGAAGGAAGTAAGACATGCTGAGCTCTATGCAATGCTACACAGGGCACAGAGTACCATCTTTAATAAGCATCTGCCCAGAGGGACATAAAGAAGACATTTGAATTGTAAGGAAACAGTACAGGGAGTTCAAACAGTCCACATATACAGATGAAAACAAATCACTTAGTTCTGGAAGAGGCAATAAGGAAAGCAGAAAAGTAGACACTGAGAAAGAGCAGAGAGAATAGAGAATGACCAGGGGCTTCTCTGTAGACACAGCAGCTCTGTAATGGAAAACACTTTCTAGAAGGAAAGCAAGTGAAGATGTTTCCTCCAGTGTCTAGGAAGTATAAAGGAAGGAATACAAAACAAAGAAAAGTCGATTTGTGAGGTCATTCTACAAAAACTCCAAAGTGCAATAACGAAACAATAATATTGCAGGATATTTGATCAATTTGCGAACACTGAGATTCTAAACTGGTATGGCTCAGCCTTTAACGTAAGTGCTTTCTGTTTTCTGTAAACAAGTACTTGTGGTGTGGCCCAGTCCAGGAACTCATCTTTTTAGAGTTAAAGACAACCCTAGTTGAGATGTGGAGCATGTCACCAGCTACCAGGGACTGAATAGAAATAAACAAAAAGGAGGGTCTTTAAAAAAAATTGGATCCTTAGAAAATGTAATGAGTTCATTTTCCTTAAATAGGAGCAACTTTATTTTCCTTTATTGAATAAAGAAAAGGAACTGTAAAGAGGCATAGGAAGGTAGCATAACTCTGCTCTGCTCTGCTGTGTTCCATTGAAGTTTCGTCAACAGCATTTTGGGAACAAATTTCACCATGAAATAAAGGGTTCAGATATCATAGACCCTGTTTTAGGTTTCCCTATTTCTAGCTTAGAGTATTTATTCCATGAGAAATCACCATTTTTTTTTAAAACACTGGAGAGCTAGCTTGCCAAACAGAAATCAAAAAGTTCTGTTCAGGTAGCAATCTGGAGTATATATTTCTAAATTAGGGAAAAGACTGTAGTTCTCTTTCCCTTGATCTCTAACCTTATAAGTTCTTATAGATTGATTTGGGATGTAGAAAAGTATAAAAAATAATAAATTTATATATCTAGTGCTTGTTATGTAAATTCTATTTTATCAAGTTACTGGAATATTACAATATGTGATCACTTTATATACATTACCTTAAGTAAACATTTTTTCAATTTTAAAAAAAAGGAGGTCTTTGAGTTGAATGTACTTAAGTCAGAATGGAGAAGGAGAAGGAGCTTTTCCTTTCTGAGCCATCACTGGTGTAGGAAGGACAGCTGGGTACTTTCTCTGCCTCTCTCATCTAGCAGGTTTTCACCATGGTGTCTGGTTCCTGAGCCGTCTTTTGGAAAATGGAACAGCTGGGATTTTTGTTTTTTTAAAAAACAACATAATGTTTAACATTTTAGCAACTTACTATAGTCAAGGACTAGAACTCAATTCATCTGTCAACCCTCTAATTAAGTGTATTATTGCTCCATAATTGTTAGAGGGGAAACTAAGGTACCGTTAGATGGAGTAACTTGTTCAGGATCACCGTGCTACTGAATAGAAAGCTGAAGCTCAAGCTTGTGATGACCCTAAACCTTGATAACATTACTGTACACTGCATTCTCTTCCCAGGGAAGGAAGAACAGTTATTCCAGGGATGGAAGAGCAGTGATATAGACAGATGAGTTTGAAGTCAGAAGTCACAGGAGGGAGGGATAAACAAGCACGGATGCAGGGAACTTGGCAGGTGCCATTTCTCACAGAAGGGTCATAAATTATTTCTAGCTGGATGTTACTCTACACTCAAATGAATTCTTTTCATTCTAGCATGTTTAATATAAAGTTCACACATTACTGAGAGGCAATTAATCTGGGTCTTCTTTTCTTAGGTTAAAGCAGTGTAAAAATACATCATATGTAGTTATGTAAAGGGAAATCAAGCTCTCTTCCCTCCAGTGGATGCAGGAGGGAAGGCATAGAGCCCTTAGAGGGATGGAACTGCTGCCTTTTGTTTGGGTCTCTCACTAACTGTCTAGAGAACAGGATTAAAGTTTCTAAAATATTATTTCACTTTTTGCTATGGTTGTAACATTTTTATGATTTTTCTTACAAAATCAGCTAACTGAAGGGAACAGTTACATTTGAGTAATCTATCTAACAATTAGAATGTTGAAATAATAGGAATTGGTAGATGTAAAGATTAATTATTAAATTGTCTTGTGAACAACTAATGTTTTCTTTCATTTTTATGAGTTGATATTCATACAGTACTGCCAAATTTCAGGTACCTAAGTCTTCAGCAGCATTGAAACTTGATTGCTTTTATTGATTAAAGAGAATAAGTCCTGATACTCAGCCAATTGCTTCTTGATAGTAAATAGAAAATAAGTTAAACACAAATGACTTTTCTGTTCCTTTCTTCACTGATCTGTACGAAGAATAAAGGGTGTCTCAGAGCAAGTGAGAATCTCATTTTATAGGAACTCTGAAAAGCAGAGTAATTATTCAGGAGTTTTCCTACTTTTACAAGTCCTTATCTATAAGGAGATACTTGGCATGTGGCATGCATTTTTTCATTTGCTCAACATGCTAAGGGTGTACCAGCAAGAGTAGTCCAAGGAAACTAGAGTCTAGGGCGGAATCTAATTGTTTCTTGTCTATTCTTAAGATGGTTGAATATTTCCATTGCAGATAATTTACTTTTATATAATGTTTAAGAATCTAGTTCCTAAGCAAGAATGAGATAGAAATCTTTTACTACTCCAAAAATACTTATCACTTTTAAGAAAGTGGGGAGATTGGTGTCGTACACAACTCAGTATGGCATACTGAAACATTATAGACTTGATGGCTTAAGGAACAGAACTTTTGTATACGTATAGTTGTTGAAACCAGAAGTCATAAGATAAAGCTGCTGGTTGATCTGGTATTTGGTAAAGGCTCATTATGTGATTACAGACAATTGCCTTTATACTGTGTCCTTATAGAGTAGAGATTTTTGTACTTTCTTTTTCTTTTTTCCTTCATTAAGAGATAACTGAGAAAAATTATGTAGAGTCATGTAGAGTTATGTATAACATGATAATTCTATATGCCTACACATTATATAGTGGTTATCACATTAAATTAGCAAATGTACATATCTCCACACAGTTACCCTTTGTGAGTATATATGTGCAAGTGCCTGTTTTAATATGTAATGAGAATACTTATAATTTACTATTCTAGTAAAAGATGAAGTAAGTACAATACTAGCTTACTGTCATCACACACAGATCCTTCTGCACCACACTGTACTTCTTCACCCAGATCTCACACATCCTTTCCAGAGTCTATTCCATTGAGTCTCCCTGACCTTCTTCATTGACAAACCTGCCCCAAATGAATATATCTAGTCTGGGTTCCACAAACAGTGACCCAGGCTGTTCTAGCCACCTTACCTTCATATAAACCAATATATAGTTTTCTTTGAGAACATTTCTTATAAATCATCCAATCCCCTGATGACTTCCATGCCACAGCCAACCTTTCTGTCCAACAATCTGATCTACCTCTTCACTCCAGGCTTGGACCAGCAGATGCATCCTGTATATCAACCCAGGCCTGCCTAATGGCCTACCCAAGACATTTCCAAACTCTAGGTCCAAATCAATCACCCATTATCTCTCCTACCATTATCTGTAAAGAAGACACAAAGAATCAACTCATTGAAGTCAAGGAGAAAGAGCTTAAAGGTGAATAAATTCCTCAGTAAAAGTCATGAAAACACAAACATAATATTAATGGAAATGACAAAGACAATTTAGGACTTAAAAATATAATTCAATAAGGAGATAGAAACATTGAAGAGGACTCAAGTTGAAATGAAAACAGAACTGGAAAAACCCTTTAAGTAAGCTAGAAACTGAAAGGAAAACATTGCAAGTCAAATCAATCAAGCAAAAGATAGAATAGTAGGTTTGGAAGATAATGTGGATAATATAGACCAAATAGGCAATGGAAACAATTCCCCACAGGATAGGAATACACAGGAAATGTGGGACACCATGAAAAAAACCCTAAACCTTTGAAGTACAGGCAAAAATGGAGAAAAATAATCCCAATTAAATGGCATAGATCAGATCTTCAACAAGATTATAGAGGAAAATTTCCCCAAATAAGGAAAGACACTACTATATAGATACAGAATCATGAATAACACCCAATAAATGAGATCAGACAAGAAACTTCCCCACAGAATATCATAGTTAAAATACTAAATAAAAAGAACAAATTCATCAGAATAATATCTGATTTCTTGTTGGAAACTATTGAATCCAGAAGAGCTAGGAGTAGTTCATTCCAAGTCCTAAAAGACTATGATGGCCATTATAGACTAAAACATCCAGAAGAACAATCTGCAAAAGTTGAAGTAAAAAATCATTTCCAAAAACAAACAAACAAACAAACCAACATAAGGAACATTAAAGAAGTATTACTTTGGAGTGAAGAGAGGACTGGCCATAGCAGAGAGACTGAAAGGAAATATGAATTCATAATCATGAAAACACAAAATATCACTAGCAACACGAGTAATGACACCAAAATCAGTAACAGAACCTCAACACACATTCCAAAAGTAACTCTAATTATGAATAGCCTCAATCTCCAACCAAAAGACATAGGATTATTGAATGTATCAAGAAGCAAAATCCATCTGTCTGTTGTTTGTAACAAACATGTCTCAGCTTTAAAGAAAGGTACTCTCTTATGATAAAAAGATGGACAAAGGCACTTCAATCAAATGAGGCCAGGAAGCAAACCACAGTCTCTATGTTAATATCAACAAAACAGACTTAAAACTGAAACTTTTAAGAAGAGACAAAGAATGATACTTCATTCTAATCAAGGTAAGAGTTAACCAAGAAGCTATGATTACCCTAAACATATAACCATCTTAAAGAAAATGTACTACTGGACTTAAGTATACATAATAATATCAGTTGGCTAGTAGCAGGTGATTCTAATACCCCATTTTCTCCAATAGACACGTCTCCATCTGCAAAAAAATATACATACAGAGTAACAGCAGAAATAATTGACATCATACATCAAATAAAGTTAACAGACATCTATCAAACATTCCACCAAACACCAAAGAATTTAACATTTTACTGAACAGCATATGAAAGCTTTCCTAAAACAGACCACAGCTTGTGACACGTTTTTGCAAGTTCAGAAAGGTTGAAATGACTCCTTATATCCTATCTGACCACCATACACTAAAATTTATAATTAACAGCAGACAAATTTCTAGTAAACATGTATACCCATGGAGACTAAACAACTCATTACTGAATGATGAATAGGTTTAAGAATAAATCAAGACAGAAAGAAATAAAAAATATCCTAGAACTAAAGGAAAACGAATACACAAAACAAAACAAATAAAAACACCAAACCTCTGGAACACATTTAAAGTAACCTCACAAGGAAATTTTGTAGCTCTAAATGCCCACATTAAAAAACTAGAACACAAATAAATAACTTAATATACAACACAAAAGGTTAGAAAAACACAAACTAATCCAGTCAATGGCAAGAAACAATAAAAATCAGTACAAAAATCAGCAAAATAAAAATGATAAGCTTAAATTTTTCAAAACCTACTTTTAATAAGAGAACTTAAATGCTTTAATCCCCCTTCTAGCCCACTACCTACCAGAGGTAGTGGAAAGGAAAGGCTAATAGGGCAAAGAAGGATATGAACCTATTTAAAAAATAGAAACAGACAGGACATTCCTAAACTCTTTCTGTAAAGCCAGTGTCATTCTAATACCCAAGCCTGGTAAAGTCATCACTACACCACCACCACTACTTCCACCACTACCACCTCCACCACCTCCACCACCACCACCACAACCACAACAACAAAAACAAACCAAAAGCTTGTATCCCTGATGAATATAGACTAAAATATGGTTAATAAAATATTTTCAAACAGAATATTGATATCATGAAGATTGTACACCATGACCAAGTAGGCCTTATCCTTGAAATGCAGGGATGGCTCAATATAAGCATGCAAAAATGTAATAAACCACAGTTATAAACAAGGAAAAGACCATGAGGCCTCAACCACACATACAGAAAGAAGTACTGGTTACTAAGAACTTCTGAGAGTAGGAGAAATAGTTTTCCCCAGACAAGAACAATACCAAATGGTCAACCATGAAAGCATACATACAAGTAACGCTATAGAGACTGAGCTGGTAACACACACACACACACACACACACACACACACACATAATAACAATAAAAAGGAAGCCATGAATTTGAATATGAGAAAGGGCAGGTATGTGGGAAGATTTGAGAGAGAGAAAAGGAAGGGAGAAATGATATAATTACATCATAATCTCAAAAATAAAAGAAATATTATTTTTAAAAAGAACACAGTAGCACTGATTATAGTTATATATTTGATTTCTAGTATATGTTCTTATAGCCAAAATTTGTACCATTTTACCTTACATTTCCCCATTTTCCCACTATAGCAACAATTGGAAGACCTAAAGCCACAAAATCCCTACAAAAGCATAGTAAATATGCCATAGTATGAAATTCTCAATGATTTAAATTGTTTCAAAATATTAAAATAAACAGTTAACCACTGCCTCACACAAAACCAGATTCTACTTTTCCTACCAATGCATAGCAGTGTGTATTGTTCTTTTAAAACTAGAGTTGAAAGCAAACATGACCATGCTAATCCTAAATTAATAAATATGAACGTATATTACTATTATCTTAGTATCCTGAGATTTAATAACCTGCTATGAATATTTTCTACAGAAACATATACTAATGAAAGCCTCCAAAAGAGAAAAAAATGTAGAACAACTAAGACATTAATTTTTCTTCTTTTTTTTTCTTTTCCTCTTTTCTATTAGAGTTGGCAACAAAAGAAGAAAGAACAGATAAAGAAATCAGATTAATTTAAGCCATAAACTCTGCCCCAAAGGAAATCAGCATCAAAAACATATAGGGCCAACCTTTGGAAGCATTAATCTCAGGGCAGTGATATCTCAAATACATAAGGTACCTTTAGGTTTTAGAGAAACAGGTGAATTTATCAGCCAAACCACCGAAATTAAACTACGAAGTCAACCACCTTAACAGAACCATAAAAAGGAAGAGATTGAAACACATCTGTTCCTTTTCCTAAAACACCTTTATTTTATTTTATCTTATTTTATTTTATTTTATTTTATTTTATTTTTTTATGGAGTCAAGAGCCACTTTTCTGAGCTTATCTAGCTTTATTTAATGCACAAAGACTTTAACCCCAGATATTTCAGTTCATATGAATGCTAGTATACAGTTTGTTCTGTGGCAGTTGGAAACCTCTCTCTCTCTCTCTTTCTCTCTCTCTCTCTCTCTCTCTGAAATTTCGTAGATTTACATTAATGTGAACTTGTATTACAAAGTACTTACAGACACCTAGTCAAATCTTTCTCTTCAAAATGGAAGATCCAGGGCCAGTAAGATGGCTTATTTGGTAAAGATGCTTCCTGCCAAGCCTAGTGAGCTGAGTTTGAATCTCAGAATCCACGTGGTGGAAGGAGAGAATCAATCTGCGAGTTATCCCCTGACCTCCATACACATGCATTAAATAAATTAATTTTTCTTTTAAAGTTTTATTCGTTATCCCCCTTTGGTCTGCACTCCAATAGTTCCTCATCCCACTCCTCCTCTCCCATCACCAAGAGGATGTTCGCACTCTGCCAGGCCTCCCCACTCCCTGGGGTCTCAAGTCTCTCAAGGGTTAGGCACATCATCTCCCACTGAGGCCAGACCAGGCAGTCCTCTGCTGTATATGTGATGGGAGCTTCTATCAGCTAGTGTATACTGCTTGGTTGGTGGTTCAGTGTCTGATAGATCTTAGAGGTCCAGGTTAGCTGAGACTGCTGGTCTTCCTATGGGGCTGCCCTCCATAACTTCTACCAGCCTTTCCCTAATTCAACCACAGGGGTCCCTGGCTTCTGTCTAATGGTTGGGTGTAAGTATCTGTGTCTGTCTCAGCTGCTTGTTGGGCCTCTCCAAGGACAGCCATGCTAGGCTTTGTAAGCACACCATAGCATCAGTAATAGCCTTGGAGCCTCCTCTTGAGATTGATCCCAATTTGGGCCGGTTACTAGACCTTCTTTCTCTCAGTCTTCTTCATTTTTGTCCCCGCAGTTCTTTTAGACAGGAACAATTCTAGGTCAGAGTTTTTGACTGTGGGATGGCAACCCCATTCCCATCCCAATAAATTAATTTTTAAAACTTAAATGGAAGCTTTTCAGCAAGCATGTTTCTAGAGAAACATTTTAGACTCTGAACTTATGTGTATTGTCTTTTATATAAGCTAAGGGATTACATTATTAATGACTATGAAATATCTTTACTTTCTGAAAAAGACTAAAATCACCTTTTAAAGACTACCTTTCCATAGAAGAAAGTTTTATAGTGTTTTTCAGCTGAGTGGAGAAAGGTGTGCTATTTAATTCATTTCCATTGCTTCTCTGTTCTTTTTCTCCAAGTCATAAGCCATGCCCCTGGCTAATCACTCTCTTAATGTGCACTATCTGGGAACGACAGTCCCCACTGTGAGCCATTACAAGTAGTGAGAAAAGGTCACTGTGACTTCGAGTGCTAGATCTGAGACTCAGGATGATTCTTTCTCAGATCAGTCTCTCATTCGAAGTTTAGCAGTGTCTGGCATCATAGGGTGAGAGACTTCACAGACATTCAGAGCCCTGAATATTATTCTACCTTATGACATATCTCCTGTGACATTAGAGCTTCACATCTATTTACTGTATATTGACCACTTTTTAAAATGTAGAGTGAAATTTTAAATATATTTTCTTACTTATTTGAGATGTTATACCATGCATTTTTATCATGCTAACCCCCTTCCTCTCCCTACTACCTTCAGATCTACTGCCACAACAATTTTGTGTTTTCTTTTTTGTTTCTAAATAACCCACCAAAGGGGGTATAGAACTAAAAATCATACCAAATAAGGTAACACAGACCATGAAAGACAAACATCACTTGTTCTCACTCATATGTGAAGCTTAGTTTCCAGCCTTTAGGCTTGTGAGTTTAATTTGGAGTACTTGTACAATCCAGAAAACTAAAAAGGGACCCATGGGGTGTGGAAGTGGGCAAGAAAGATCTTGATAATTTATTTTAAGGATGGTGGACCTCAGGCAATAAACATTAACTAAACAACACGTACAGTAGGACTGAAATACAAAATGGACAACCAGTGACTCCTACAGAGAGAGGGGAACTATCAAGGTCCTGGACAGTCCAGTTAAGGTGTAATCTCAACCTCCTCTCCACGTTAGCAAGGTGGATACCCATACTCTTTGGTCCACTGGTGCTCATTTCCTACCTGCCTGACAGCAGCCTGACTCAGTGGACTGTGACATTGAGTTTGTTTCCAACCTCATACTCCCAAGGATCTTGGATTCACCAGATTTAATTCTTATAGCCTGTGACAGGGAACTTCCCTAACTCACCCTCCCTAATTCCATTTCCAAAGCCCTTCTACTGAGTGTTCTGAAAGGTGATCATGAGCAGAATCTCCATTATTAGAATACTGCCTGATTGTTCTTTTGGCCAAGTTGCTCTAGCGAAATAGAAACTGGGTCACACTAAACTTACTGCTCACTGCTTCATCTGCAGATCTAAGTGGAGGATGCATTTTCTTTGAGGCCTTATTGCCAATGGGCCCAACTGGGAACCTGTTGCTGCTTATTGCTGTTATTGTCTTGGTGTCTTTATTGGGTTCATTGTCTTTTTAATTCAATTAAAGAATTAAAAGGAGGGGGAAGTCTGAGACACAGCAGGTAGCAATAGTACTAATTTTATCAAAAGTATTAAAAAACACATGCATGTATGAAGGACAAAGAAACAGAGAAAAACATACATACACACATGCATACCTACAAACAGACAGGCAGACAGAGAGACAGAAATGGAGACACACAGAGAGAAACTGAGAGAAACTCCTCACAAAGTGGAAAAAGAATTTAGAAACTGAAATCTGTGTTTCGCCCTGGAAGAAGGTTTTTATGTGGTTTTGATGGACTTCATTGGATTGCCTACACCTAATTTTGGATTTGTCAACTTAAATAAAGAAGGGTTCAGACAAATGTGTTCAGGACTGGTCTTGAACCTATATGGCAAGCCTCAATCCATCATCCAAACATCATCCTGCCTTAAGTCTCATAGAAGGGCACTGGCTACCATAATATGGTAATATCTTTTTCCTGAGAGAACCCCTCCCACTTAGTAACTTCCCAATAAAGTCGCTTTGTTCTGCTAAAGGGGGGAGGGTATTTGTACAAGTTACCAAGGACCACTATCATATCTCTTTGTCTTTCTTGTGTCACTGCTTTCTTAAACTATGTATAATCTTCCTATATGACCATACGAGTCTAATTGTCAGGTAGAAATGAACCCCACCTAGTTTCCCATTGAACTCACACCAATAAAGATCATATTCCTACCACGCGACTAACACTGTTTTTCTGGACTTCAGATCATCAATCATCATCTTGCTAAATATAATGACTGTCTAGTTATAGCACCTGATTACTTCTTCCTCGAATTACTGTCTCTTTAGATGCTAATTAGCCAAACCCTTTTGGTTTCCCTCCTACATTAGTGACTCTTTTGCCCACTCATGTTTTTTTTTCTTCTCATATCCCTGACCTTTGAATATCAGTATTTTCTTGTTTTTTTTTTCTCTTGAAATTGTGTTCATTCTCATGACTTTCAAGCATTTATTGTCTGATGACTTTCAGCTGTTATCCTATCAATCCTTCTCTCAAGTCAACATTTACTAATTTCTTTATCTTCTATGAGTCTTTTATGCCTACATCACAATATGCTAGATTCAACAGCATCCATGCTTAATAAACAGAACACGTCATCTTTAATTTCAATTCTAATAAATCCTTTATGTGTTCCTGGTTTTTCACTTTTCTCTAGGACTGTATTCTTCCCAATCCTCAAAAGTTTGAATGTATGACTTACCTTAGCCAAAGAAATGGAAGATTATGTGCAAAGTACTGGCAACAGTTCTAAGACACATAGTTCCATCACTGTTCTTATAATCTCAGCTGCTTAACTCCAGTAAGCGGTTTTTGTAGCCTGGATCCTGGAACAGAGGAAATGAGGGACAAAGCAACAGTTAAGTTACTACTTCCTAGACAAGCCTGACAACAGCTTTAGGGACAGCTCTAGTTGTTGAGGGCCCCTCATGAAGATCAAGTTGCACTTCTGCTACATAGATGTGTGCACGGAGCCTAGGTCCAGCCAACACTTGCTCTTTGGTTCATGGTTCAGTCTCTAAGAGCACCCAGGGGTCCAAGTTAGTTGACTCTGCTGGTCTTACTATGTTGTTCCTATCCTCTCCATTGCCCTCCATTTTTCCTCCAACTCTCCCATAAGTCTCCCCCTAAGTCCTTCCAATGTTTGGCTGTTGGTCTCTGCACCTGTTTCAGTCAGCTGCGGGGTGGAGCCTCTCAGAGGGCAGGTATGCTAGGCTCTTGTCTGCAAGAATAGCAGAGTATCATGAATAGTGTGAGGGATAGGTGTTTTCATGGGTGAGTCTCAAGTTGAGCCAGTTATTGGTTGACCATTACATCAGTCTATGCTCCATCTTTGCACCTGCATGACATGACAAATTTTGGATTAAAAGTTATATGGATGGGTTGGTATCTTTATCCTTCCACTGGGGGTCTTTCCTGGTTACAGGAAGTGGCCACTTCAGCATCTATATCCCTACAAGTAGAACATTTAAGACACTTTGAGTGGACAAATTACACACTTTAATCTTTACAGGCTAGAAATATAGTGTCAGGAGCCATTATAGGACAAGCTAATAACTAGCAGATGATTTCCTGAGATGGTCTGCTTTGGATTATAATCAATGACTGATTTGATCACATAGGCAATGCCCAAGAAAAATTCCTCTTAGAAAAGAGTCTTGCTATTAATATGCTTTTCTTGTCATTACTAAACATATATAACAATCACTATGTATTATTTCACTCCTTTGGAGCAGATCTCTGCAGATCTAAGAAGATGTACTGTCTTGTAGTGATGCTATATACACAAATGGATGACTTCTTAATTCTTAATGATGATCCTATACGGATTCCTAAAATTATATCAGTGTTTATTAAGCTCTTTTACAGTGGGACTGCTCTTAGGTTCTTTTCTGATAGTCAAAGCTGCAATGAGAACTGTCAGTCTTCCATGTGTCACCAGTTAATTGCTTCTAGATGGTACCCAGACTTTCTACTACCCAGAGCACTTTCCAAGAGGTTGTAAAATGGTTAACCAAAGGTCATAAAAAGGGAACTGACGATTTATTATAGGTGCTAGGACAGAATATAAAATATTGACTGGGTTTATCTATAAATAACTTCACTAATAACTTAGTTACAGTTTTTAACTTCCAGTAAGCCTGTGGAGCTGTGACAGGTGATGAATGTTTAGCCAGATAATTACTCTTAATGGTATGCATGCAAACATTCTCTGTTGTAAACTTCTATTTCAATTTATGATTTGATTTTATATGTGAACTTGTAATGAACTTTGAAACATGTGATCATGTATTCTGAAAGATGTAAAAATACTGAGCACAAAGACATGAGAAGAAGAATTTTTCCCTTACCCCACTTAGGAACTTTCTGCTTCCTCCTTTTCTTAGATAGCTTTCACTGGAAACTTTTTACAACTTAGTAATAAATGCTATAATCACTTTTCAAAGCTGCCCTTTTCTTCCTGTGATTTCTACTAGTAGGCTGAAAGTTGGAGCCAGACACTTCCTGTGGAGATAGAACAGAGGCCATATTACTTAATCCCCCACTGTTATGCCACAGGTATTAATCTTCTAAACCAGCAGCTTTTTACCTTCAGAAAGAGAAAGAAAGTTTTTAGGACTTTTTAGAAGTTATCATCAGCATTTCAGTACAGTTAGAGAGCTAGACCCTGAGACTTTAAAGCCACACCAGAGTCTTACTCTGTGCCCATCCCTACCTTTTCAAGGTTGGGAGGCTCCTGGCAATATAGACTGTCACTGAAAAAGTCAACAAAAGCCATTAATCATACAAAATCTGTGTTATTAAAACTTTATTATTTTAAATTCATGTCTACTGTATATCTCTATAAACATTTATTAGACAAATCTCACATGTCTTTCCTGTGTTATGCTGTATTTACAGAATTGTTAGACTCTGCATTAATTCTTCCAAATCTGATTTAACTTAACTAAGAACGTTGAGAGTGCCAGTGAAATGAATAGCAGAATAGTTCCCGGTGCTAGGGTACTTACTCCAAGTTTGTGGACAAGTACTATCAGAGTAGGCTTCCAACTTCACATAGAGTAAAATATAAATCACCGGGATGAAGAGAAATGTTGCATGCTGAGAACAGGACACCGTTCCTCATTGGAGATATGTATATCATCACATTAATCTTCCACACCACATTACCATGTACATGTGAGCACCCCCATTTATAGATGATAAGATGAAGTGAAACTCTGCATGGCTATGGATCTTGGGTAAAGTAGTAAACTACTGAATTAGTCTTAATTCAGAGCCTTACATGACGAATACCCACGTCTTTTCCATCACATGCTTTATCTAAGTATATAATTCCATGTCCGGTATCTAGGAAAATGTAAAGAACAAGTTTCATTTTGGCCATACCACTTAAAATATGATTTAAAAAAAGCATTTAAATGAATCTAGCTTCAACAGGTGCCCCTGATGGTGGTGGTAGTGTGTGTGTGTGTGTGTGTGTGTGTGTGTGTGTGTAGGATACCTGAACAAGCAGAGGTTATTATCATTCCGCTTAGTTTTAAGATGAAAATGAGATAGAGTCTAAAATTGCTTACAAATGCTAAATAAAGCTGATATGAAAATATCAGAATGAAATTAGGAAAGATATTAAAGGGCATAGATTTTTTTTTAGAGCATTAACTCTGGAGAGTACGGACAATAAGAAAACTATTAACATCAGGGTCAATGACTTCTAAAATAAAATGAAGAGGTTTATTCTCTAATTTATTCCTAGTTAATATCTAATTCCAGGACTGTTCAAATGTTACCTTCTATTTGCACTGTAGACCAGAAATCTAGGAAAACAACCTCAACGGTTTAGAGAAACAAACAAATTTTAAACAATAAATACTAAAACCACATTTACGTATATTCATGCAGTGTACAGGCTACGTCATCATCTGTCTGCCCTTTACCCCCATCACTAGGAAAGTGAATGACATGAGTAGGGACGTATTTTGGTTTACGCTACCCAGGCAATTCAATACACACAGTTTTAGAAATCACTTATCCACAGCAATACCTACTCTGACTACTAACTGTTAAATTTATTAAGAACCTATAATGTTCAAGGGACAGGGTTAAGAGGTAGAAAAAAGTAAAACTTTAATACTAATAAGAAATGATTAATGGTTCAGGAAGTTATTATCTAAGTATAATAAAACATATACAGTAAAGAATAAAAAAAAAACAAGATTGGAAGTTTCATCCCTATGAAATCTACCAGGAGAGATAAAGGATCAACAGTCTTCCTCAGCCGTGAACCCTACAAGCTACAGTAATGACTAGACTGGCATCATATGTCTACTACTGCATTAGTGGCATGAATGTCACAGTTGTAACCAATTGGCCCGGTCAGAGGAATCTAATTCTATTGATATGCTAAATGGATATAGCCATAAGCCAAGCCCTAAATTCTTCATACGTAAATAAGCGTAGTTCTCAATCATCATAACAGAGATTTCGTTTTACAGGAGATGACAATTGATGCAGAGGTTTACAACTGGTCAACACTGAAACAATAAGAGATTGTGGAGTACTCAGCCCTAAATGGGATATCACACCTTCATCACCCTAATTGCTTCAATTAAAAAATTTTTTAAATTTATTTACTTCACATCCCAATCATGGCTTCCCTTCCCTACTTTCCTCCATGTTCCTTCATCACTCATCCCATTCCCTATCCCCCTCCCCATTTCGTCTCTCAGCCAGTTTCCTTCCTTCCCCGGGCTCCTATGACTGTCTTATTTCCCCTTCTAAGTAACATTCAAACATTCTCTCTTGGCCCTTCCTTCTTGTTTAACAGTTTTTGATCTGTGGGATGTATAATGGATATCCTGTACTTTATGGTTAATATTCACTTATCAGTGAGTACAGAGCATATATGTCCTTTTGGGTATGGATTACCTCATTCAGGATGATACTTTCGAGTTTCACCCATTTTCCTGCAAAATTCCTGATGTCCTTGGTTTTAATAGCTAAATGGTATTCCATTGTGTAAATGAACCACATTTTCTGTATAGATTCTTCCATTGCGGGACATCTGGGTTGTTTCCAGTTTCTGGCTATTACAAATACAGCTTCTATAAACTGAGTTTAGCAAGTGACCTAGTGGCATAGTGGAACATTTTTTGGATATATCTATATATCATCTACTATTTATCTATATATCTATATATTATCTATATATCTATGTCTCATCTATATATCTATATCTCACCTATATATCTATATATCTATATCTCATCTATATCTATATATCTATAAATTTATATATCTATATATCCATACATCCATATAGCCATCTATCTATCTATCTATCTATCTATCTATCTATCTATCTAAATATCTATCTATCTATCTAAATATCTATATATCTATATATCATCTATCTAAGTATATATCTATATATCATCTATCTATCTATCTATCTATCTATCTATCTTCATCATCTATCTAATCTACATATCTAATCTATGTATCTAATCTATATATCTATATCTAATCTAAATCTATATCTATCTATATCATTTATATGAATGAATGTATGAATGTATGTATGTAGTATGTATGTATGTATCTATCTATCTATCTATCTATCTATCTATCTATCTATCTATCTACCTACCTACCTATCTATCCATCTATGCATGCCCTGGAGTGGTATAGCTGGGTCTTCAGGTAGAACTATTCCCAGGTTTCTGAAAAACTGCCAAATTGTTTTCTAAAGAGTTTGTACAAGTTTGCACTCCCACCAGCAATGGAAGAGTGTTCCTCCACATCCTCACCAGCATGAGATGTAGCTTGAGTTTTTGATCTTCGCTATGATGGGTGTAAGATGGAATCTCAAAGTCATTTTGATTTGTAGTTACCTTATGACTAAGGATGTTAAAACTTCTTTTAGTGCTTCTCTTCCAGTAGAGATTCCTCTGTCAAGAATTGTCTCTAGTTTTGTACTCTATTTTTAACTGAGATATTTGGTTTGTTGGTGTCTAATTTCTTATTTCTTGATATATTTTGGATGTTATCCCTCTGTCAGATGTAGGTTTGATAACGATCTTTTCCCATTTTGTAGGCTGCCATTTTATCCTAATGATGGCATCCTTTGCCTTATAGAAGCTTTTCAGTTTCATGAGATCTGACTTATTAATTGATAATCTTAGTGCCTGTGCTATTGGTGTTCTGTTCTATAGTCCCCACTTTTGCTTCTGTCACACTTAGTGTATGCAGTTTACGCTGAGATCTTTGATCCACATGTGCAGTGTGATAGATATCGATCTATTTGCATCCTTCTACATGATGACATCTTGTCAGAGCAGCAACATTTGTTGAATATGCTCTCTTTTTCCCATTGTGTAGTTTTGGCTTCTTTCTCAAAAGTTAAGTCTCCACAGGTGTATGGGTTTATTTTGAGATCTTCAATTTGATTACATTGATCAACCTGCCTGTTTTTATGCCAATACCATGTGGATTTTTTTTTATCGCTCTGTAGGACAGTTTGAAATCAGGGATAATGAAAATTCCAGAGGTTCTTTTACTGTAAATGATTGATTTAGCTATATTGTGAATTTTTTGTTTGTTTTGTTTTTCCATATGAAGTTGAGTATTTTTCTTTCAAGGTTTGTAAAGAATTGTGTTAGAATTTTGATGAGAATTGCATTGAATCTGTATATTGCATTTGGTAAGATGGCTATTTTTACTATGTTAATTCTAATGATCCATAAGCATGGGAGACCTTTCATCTTCTGGTATCTTCTTCAATCATTTTATTCAAAGACTTGAAGTTATTGTCATATATGTCTTTCACTTGCTTTATTATAGTTACAATGAGATATTTTATATTACTTGTGACTATGGTGAAGGGTGTTGTTTCCCTAATTTCTTTTTAAGTCTGTTTATCATTTGTATTGATGAGGACTATTGAATTTTTTCCTTTTAGTTTATTTTGTATTCAGCCTCTTTGCTAAAGATGTTTATCAGTTGTGACAGTTTTCTGATAGATTTTTGGGGTCACTTTTGTACAGTGCATACTATTGTATCATCTATGAATTGCAGTACTTTGACTTCTTCCTTTCCAATTTTTATCTGCTTGGTCTTCTTTAGTTGTCTTATTGCTTTAGCCAGGACTTCAAATACAATATTGGGTAGACATAGAGGGAGTGAATAACTTTGTCTTATCTCTGATTATAGCATAATTTCTTTATGTTTCTCTCCATTTTATTTTGCATTGGCCTTTGAAGTGCTGTATATTGACTTTATTGAGTTAGATATGGCCTTTTATCCCTGATCTTTCCAAGACCTTTCTCATGAAGTTGTATTGGATATTGCCAAAGGCTTTTTCAGCATCTAATGAGATTATCATGTTTTATACTTTCTTTCAGTCTGTCTATATGGTGGATTACATCAATGGATGTTTGTATGTTGAACCATCCCTGCCTCTCTGGGATGAATCTTACATGATAATGGTGGATAATGTTTCTGATGGGTTCTTGGATTGCTTTATGAGTATTTTATTGAGAATTTTTGTATAATGTTCATAAAAATGTCTCAAATATTCTTTCTTTGTTGACTTTCTGTGTGGTTTAGGTATCGTGGTGAATGTGGCCTCACATAATAAGTTTGGCAATGTTCCTTCTGTTTTATTTTGTGAAATATTTTGAGGAGTGTTGGTATTACTTCTTCTTTGAATGTCTAGTACAGTTCTGGCCTAAAGCTCTCTGGCCTTGGGCATTTTTCTTGTTGGAAGATATTTAATGACAGATTTTATTTCCTTATGGTTATAGATCTATTTAAATTATTTACTTGATCTTGATTTAACCCCAGTAAATGGTATCTATCAAGAAAATCATCCATTTCATTTAGATTTTCTAATTTTATGCAGTATAGGCTTTTGAAGTAAGACTTAATGATCTTTTAAAAATTTTCTCACTATCTGTTGCTATGTCTCCCCTTTCATTTCTGATTTTGTTAATTTGGATATTCTCTATGCCTTTAGTTAGTTTGGCTAAGGGTTTGTCCATCTTGCTTATTTTCTCAAAGAACCATGTCTTAGTTTCTTTGATTCTTTGTATTGTCCTTTGTTTTCGTATATTGATTGTAGCCCTGTGTTTACTTCATGTCCTCTACTTGTTTTGGGTGAGTTTGCTTCTTTTAGTTCTAGAATTTTCCAGTGGGCTATTAAGTTTCTAGTTTTGAGATTTCTCCATTTTTTAATGAATGCCCTTAGTGCTATGAACTTTCTTTTTAAGACTGCTTTCATTGTGTTTCATATGTTTGGGTATGAGTGCCTTCATTTCCATTGAACTCTAGAAAGACTTTACCTTCTTTATTTCTTCCTTGAAACAATGAGCTATTTCAATTTTATTGTATCTGTTGAGGCTTTCTCTATGACTGAGTATATGTACAATTTTGGAGAAGGTTTTGTGAGGAACTAAGAAGAAGGTATATTCTTTTGTGTTTGGGTGAAATGTTCTGTAGATCGCTGTTAGGTCCATTTGATTCATAACTTCTGTTAGACTTATCATTGCTCTGTTTAGTTTCTACACTGACGACTTGTCCATTGATGATAGTGGGGTTTTGAAGTCTCCTACAATTAATATGTGGGGTTCAATATATGATTTAAGATATAGTAATGTTTCTTTAATGAATATGGGTGTCGTTGCATTTAGGGCATAAATATTAAGAGTTGAGACATCATCTTGATGGATTTTTCCCTTTGATTAGTATGAAGCATCCTTTACCATCTCTTTTGATTAATTTTGGCTGAAAGTCTATTTTGTTATATATTAGAATGTCTACTCCAACTTGTTTCTTGGGTCTGTTTGCTTGGCAAACCTTTTTTCATCCTTTATTCTGGTAATACTTATCTTTGATGTTTAGGTGTATTTCTTGTATGTGCCAGAATGATGGATCCTGTTTTCTCACCCATTCTGTTAGGCTGTGCTGTTTTACTGGGGAATTGAGTCCATCAGTGCTGGAATTGGATTTAAGGTTATTTTCTTGTGCTTCAGCTGTGTTAGAATATTCAGGGCTTGTGGAATAGAATAGCTGGGCTTTGGTGGTTCTGCATTGCTCTGGGTCTTGTTAATTGTGTTCTTATGCTTTCCTTTAGTCATCTGGTTGTCTCTGGTACTGGAAAGCCACTGGGCATACAAGCAGATTTGTGGGCCAGAAACTAGAGCATACAGAGGGCCAACTAAAATTTACTGTTGTGCTTTAGGGGAATTGGCAGTTAGAGGATTAGGGGTAGGAGTTTTACCTACTAGTCTCTTGTGCCAGCAGGCCTCAGGTATTTCAGGCAGCTTTGTAGGCTGGAAATGGTGTTCAGGGAACAGTTGCAATTCACTGATACAAAGTGCGCCCAAAGGGACCTGTTGGGAAAGAGGCCTGTGGTGGAGTCCTATTTGGTTGTCCCAGATGTTAGCAGACCTAGTTGTCACTAGTCCTGGCAGCCCTCATGAGAATCCAGGCAGAGCTGGATGTCCCTGCTGTTAGCAGGTCTCTAGGAATAAAGGCAGAGCCATGGGCTAGACTCCCTAATTGCTTCTTAAAGAGTATTGCAATTATCATTCTCAGCTAAAAAAAATCTGTTAGCATTTCCTATTCATCACATCTTCTTCAACAGATGTTATTGATTGTCAGTGTTTTTCTAAAGAGAAGTTTGTAGCTGTTTGACTCATACTCTTTAGTGGCATGTGACAAAATATGTCTTTTGGGACTTGTGTTAGAAAGAGAATATTAAATGGAGATGCAAAAATATTGTGTTACTAATTCCCATCCTAAATGATAATAATAAAATCATTACAGCTTCATAGAGAAAGTTCTTTTTGTTGACTATGATTAATGTGAAGCTCTTTTATCTACTCATAGTTGGTAAGATGCAGCCTTCTTCTCTGGGAATCTATATAAAAAATTTATTGTGATCATGAAGCCCTTTCTCAAAAATAATTTATAGTCCAAAATCAACTAAGCTGATTATAAACCCTGAGGGAAAATTGAATCACAGAAACTGAGAGTCAAAGTCCAATTGTTTCATGTGGACTTTATTTAAATAGAATCAAAATGAAGAATTGAGCTCTTGAACTGACTCAACTTTTTCTACTCTGGAAGCATTTAGAATAAGATTCCTTGAAGGAAGACTAGTTTTTCTTACCAGGAAGAGTATTCTCTACATGTCAGGTGGAACAATTGGAGTGGAGAAAGCTGGAGGACTTCTCTGTAGCTAGGCCAAGTGACTCAAAGCTCTTACAGTGAAGTGACTTTTTACTAATCTGCAAATCTGTAAGTCATAGATAATTGGTGAAGGAAGGAAAGAGTAGCACAAGATCACATATGGAAACACTAGGTGTTGGTTAATGCCAAGGTCTTCAAAATGCATGTAGGTATTAATGGTTGAAATAAAAACTTCATTCTTACTATTTTGTGTAGACCAGCAGCATGATATTTACCCAAATACTTTCTGCTCCTGAAATCTTGTTCATAAATTAGTGTTACTAAAAACCATAAAAAATTACGAACATCTACTTAGAAACTGTGTTTCCTAGAAAACATTGTCTTGTCACTTGGGTGTGCAAGATAACTAAAAGCAGTTTGAAAACTTGTCATCTTTTTCATTTTGTATGTAGTCCCTTTTCTTTGGGTCAACCACTTAGCTTAACTTGGTGTGATGACATGTTAGTCACTCAAGATAATGTTTCTCTAACAATGCTTCTTAGAGAAGCTCAAGAGCTTCGAGGTTTACATCCTTTTGAGAATTTGTGAGTGCCTGTGAAGATGGAGAAATAGAGAGAGAAACGCAAAGAGTGAGGCGTTAACAAGCTTCCCTTCTAGACTGGAGCAATGAAGAGTGAGCTCCCACTATTCTCAATGCATCTTTCACTTAGTTTTACTTTTTGCATTACATTTAACTTTATTTTCTCTCTTTTTACTCTACAGATCCTTTGTGCATATATTACAGTTTCATGTTTTTATGTTTTTATGTAATTTTTGAGTGCGTGAATGATGTGTCTCTACATCTACATTTGTTTCCTGTGCCTTTTCTGGTTCTTTTCCTTCTGTTCATTTGTTTTGTCCTATTATGATGTGTTAGTTTTGTTATTATATCGAATCATATCTTATCAATAATATTATATATTATTATCCCTTGGAAGCCTGTTTGCTTTCTGATGAGAGACAAAAAGGGGTGGATATGGATGAAAGTGAAGATGGGGAGATTTTATATAATATATTTTAATATATTATATAAGAAAAATTCTATAAAATGAAGTAAAATAAATACTTATATGTTATTGAACATATAGATCACCCAATGATCAGGATTACTGAGAAAAATAACCCTGGAGTATCCCAAAATCAAATGGTGAGAAATTAATACAGATGCCTAATGGTAATATTCTGTAGTCAGTTAGCAAAAAACAGGCAGCATACACTGGCTGGTCTGAGTCCCTTGACACATATACAGGAGAGGACTGCCTGGTCTGACCTCAGTAAGAGAAGATGCATCTAACCCTTTAGAGATGAGAGGCCCCAGGCAATGGGGTGGCCTGGGGGGTTGAGGGAGTATAAGGTGTGGGGACATCCTCTTGGAGACTGGGAAGGGGGGAAGGAAGAGTAGAATGAGGAACAGTTGGATGGCAGAACAAGGAGGGGATAATGACTGGGCTGTAAAAAGTATATTTTAGTAAAAATAATAAAAAACCAAAAAACCAAAAAACAAAGCAAACAAACAAACAAAAACACACTTCATTTATCTCTTGGCAAAGAATGGCAGAATGACTAGATTCAAGAACTGAAGAAACTCTCAGTTTAATTATCAACCAAGCAGCAAGGAGAGATCTCAGTGGCCATATCTGATAGAAGACTGATGTGATTAGTTCACCAAAGCTCTGTCCGATAAACTACTACAAAAAAGCACCGCGAGGTAAACGAGAAAAAAAGATAACTATAGCAGTAGACAACAGACAACTTTGTACCTACTCAGTAAGGTAGTTTTTAACTACCATATGCTGTAACCACTTAAAATATTTCCTCATGTTGTGGTAACACTCAAGTATAAAATTATTTCATTTCTTTTTCATAACTGTAATTCTGCTACTCTTATGAATCATAATGTAAACATCTGATATGTAACACCTATAAAAGAGTCATTTGATCCCAGAAGTTGAGAACCACTGTTCTAGCATAATTAAATATATGTTTATGCTACTTTGAGATAGTAAGAGGTCCAAATAATTGTGTTTTACAGTTTTTAAATGAAACAGTCATGGAGACTTCAAGAACATTACAATAAAATTGAATATAAAAGAATAAAATATTTCTCATAGCCTGATATTGGTATTTAAATTTTATTTTCTCTGACTCTTTGCCTTTATCTCTCTATACATATACATGCATATACAACACACACACACACACACACGCATCAAGTGCATGTGCTCAAGCAATTTAGATTTGTACTCATATCTAATTTTATAACTTGATTTTGAAAAAATGAAGTGTAGCAACTTTTCCCTACTCATACAATGGTATTGCATGCCTGCATGGGATTCTAAAGGAAGGATTTACCTGCTTTGTTTCTAATCTTCTTTAAGGTAGGTGGTATTCTTCTACTGGAGATGGGGGACAATAGCTTCTGGTTTTCCCCTATGTTAAAAATGCTATAAAAATGTCCTTCTCAAATAGAATTTTGAACACAGCTTCATATCTTTAGAATACATGAACTCCTGTAAGTGGGTGGGTCCACTAACTTTAAAAGCATATGGCTTTTATAATTATTTTAGCACTTGTTTCCAAATTATCTCTCAGCACATGTGTAATAACATATCACATCAGCAAAGTATCATTTGTGAAGAGGTTGAAATGTTGAGCCAAGTTTCTCCTGAAGGAATGGCCTATGGACCTTTCCAAGCAAATACTGACAAACTGGAGGTCTGACAGAACACGACTGCTGCTTGTCTTTTCAGAACAGAAGAAAGGGATAGATTCTGTAAACTACTTCTTAGTAAAACTGACTATGAGCCCTAAAGGGAGAGAAATCTTTGGAAGCTGGAAAGTGTATTAATAGTTATTGTACATTATAATGCTTAGACTTTTTGCTTCGCTTTGGCAAGTGAGCTGAATGACTAATTAGAAGAACACCAGAGCCAATTTAATGACATTTTTTACCTCCTAGTAGAAATATGTTTAATTAGGTGTCATAATACGAATCACATCTATTTTAAGAATGTCTCTCAATCTTCCTAGGTTTGGAGATTCAGACAACTGTTGTTTTGTGGTATTTTTTAGTCATTCAGGATGTAAGACAATGACTCATTACTAAGATTGTCTATATATCACATAAGTCAATCACTGGGATTTATTGCTCTAAAATAATAAAACCATGAGAAAAATTTGTGGGAGTATAAAAAAGTGATGAATCACTGATCACCTTCAAGTACAATATTGATAATATTAAAATGTCTCATCTTTTATAGGATTATGAACTTGAAAATGAAATCTCAGTGTCTTTAACTGTTCTCTGTTAGATGGGTTGCATTATATTTTCCTGCTTAAGGAAATTAATTGTAAAATCATAATCATGTTTCTCTACTGAAAGATAGAAGCTGATTATCCACCATTAATTATGTACAATTGCTGCATAATAAAGAATTTTAAAATATATAAAGATACAGAAATACTGATATTTTGATTTAACTATTTTACATTGTCAAATTTTTATGATGTATCCTATACCCTATGAATATGTACACTAAAATACTAGCTTAATTGTTTAAAATACTGGTTCTGGATGTACAATGGAAGGATGACTACCAAGGCTACCAATCAAATGACCCTAGATGGTATTGTTCTTTCAGATCTGAAACAGCCTGTAGATAATTCATCTCTGCAAGAATTTAGCAAGAATTCTCTGAATGTGGTCCTCTGACCAAGAAATCTTGCTATTTTCTAGTTTGTTTTTGGATAATTTTCCATTTTGAGAATTTGAAGGGTAATATATGAGCATCAGAGATTCATGAACATAATGAGATGATAGCGTCAAACTTTCCTTGAGATGAAGACTTAACCCAATGTATTTTAACTTAAAATACCAACCGACATTCAGAAAGATGGGCAGTGGTGGAAAATAGTCTTGAGAAACTTCGTACGCCCATAGAAAGAACAATAAAAAACATCACTGAAGATCTATGGAAAATAAAATGGAATAAGTGACCATTTCAAGACTGAATAAGTACGACAGATTTATGGTAAAGTGTGAAATAATTTGAGACTAATTTCTTTTGGCACTGAACAGAGCTTTCTCCAAAGTCCAGCAAAATGCTGACAAGAACTTGTTGAAATCAGAATAAAAAACAAAAGGGTTAGAAACAATGGATACAAAGAAAAAAAAACAAGATAAAATTTTAAATAGAAACAGAACTAGGAGAGTTCAGAGGTCAAGTCACTGTTACCTATTACAATGTGAGAACAACAGAGGGAGGTGGGTTATGTTCAATTGGAAATGAACCCTCAATTACAACTCCTAAAATCCAGGAAAACTGTTAATTGTTAATAAAATTGTTAATAAAATTGACTTAAAAGTATTGAGATCTATGCCTATACACAATTACTACAAGGAAAAGAGTAAGTTCTCACACAATTGTCTCGGGGACTTCTAAAACATACTAGATAGTCATATCCATGTAAATAGATTATAATTGTTCTCTAGAATTTAAAATGAAGTAAAAGATATTTAGAAATGTATCATGTTAAGAGCAACATTCTCAAAAATGAGAGGACAAAATGGAGAAATTAGGAATAAATGGAAACTCATTTGGAAATATTAGAAAATATAGACTATAATAAAAAATAAAATCTTAATAAAATAAGAGATGTCTGTAAGATAATAAAAAGAATAATTTAGACAAAGTAAGTAATACTGGAGATAAAGAAATTCAACTACAAATAGGAAGCTTTTAAATAAATACTAAAGTAATGGAAAAGAATAAATCTTAATCATCACAACTCAAGAACACATTTCTGAATTAACAATAAAAGTTTCATGAACTTTGGTTACAAAGAGTATATTCTGTACCTAAGATTGCAGCCTAGCACAACAAACTGAATGACATAGTAAAAAATTTTGAGTATCTAGGAAAAAAATCTAGGTATGTAAGTTTGAATCCTGCTCTTACAGATGACCCAAGTTCAGTTCCCAGCACACATAATTGGACAACTCATAATTATTGCTAACTCAGCTTCAGGGAATCCAGTGTCCCCTTCTGGCTACAAGGGAACCTGCACTTCTGTGTACATGCCCCCCATATATGTATACATAAAATTAAAAATTAAATAAAGCTTACATAAGGAAAAGCTCTCTTGTGATATGCAAGAATAAAACATATCAATGTATTTATGATAGTTAAGGAAACATTTCATTCTATTGGCTTTCAAATGCTCATGGCACAGCTTTTACTAGCAAGCAATAATCCAAAGAATATCACTGGTATATTCCCTCTCTGATGACTTAAACACACTTTAGACTTTGAACATTGATAGGACCAATGGCAGACATGAAACATACAAGAGACAGTGACTATATACAAGAGAAAAAGTAGGAAGTCAGAAAAGGCAAAACACCCCATTTGCACAGAACTTTTCTTTTCTGCAGATCCATGGTATATAATTTGAGGTTTGTGTATTGCTTACTATTGACAGTTGTTACCATGCGAAATTCAGGGACGAGAACCTTTATAAATCAGTGGTGTCCTCCCGACATCCAGAACACCTAGGGATCTCAAACTTTGTTGCAGCTGCTGAACATCATTGAGCCACAGAGAATGAAGGTATGTACTTACACAGACTGGACTATTTGAACTAATTCAAACACCAATTGGTTCATTCATCGAGTACAGAATGTCAAACCATTTCTAACTCAATTGAAAAGAGCTAGAGACACTTTGAGTGAACTTATGCACTTTCTTTGAAACCCAGGAAGAGCCGGATGGTATGTACACCTACTCAGTGCCATAGGAACAATTAAGAGAGTATTAAGAAAATAGGATGAAGTCTTATATTTTAGATACTTGGTAGATATCAAAAGCAAACAGTGGAAAAGAAATACATGTATATACAACTTTGAGCAATCATGTAGAACAGCAGGAACAAATGTACAAGTCTATTCCACACTGCTCCTAGGAAACTGTTTTTAAGATGCTGCTCTCTAAAGGACTCATTTGGAAAAGCAGTGGAAAAAATCATTTGACATTTGTACTATGAAAAACATTATACTTCTACAATATAATTTACAGAATGTGTTTTGTAAACTATGCCTCCAACCAAAAGATAACTTATGCTCTTCAGGTGAAAAAAAATCAGTGTGTAGTATTCAGTGCTGGGTTTCTTTTTATAAGATTATAAAAGGAGATTCCCATCCCTTGTGTCAAAGACCTAAGTAGCTTCCTGTGTATATCCATCTTACATTTTCAAAATACCGAGTTAACTTGTTTTTAATATGTGTGTGTTTGTGTGTGTATGTATGTACATGCATATGTATGTATATATGTATATAGGTATAATAGTATATATACATATATATGTGTGTATATACGTATATAGGTATATAGGTATGTATGCAAAACCGCTATGTGAAAGGTTTTAAATTTATTCTTCATGATAATCTCTATGCTCCTCCACTCTGTTATTCCTGATGGCAGTCTTGCAATACAGACTGTAGTTTTTAAAAATCTAAACATATTTTTATTACATTTATTTACTTTCTTTCTGTCTCTCTGTCTCTCTCTCTTTGTCTCTCTATTTCTCTGTCTCTGTGTCTCTGTCTCGGTCTGCCTCTATCTATCTATCTATCTATCTATCTATCTATCTATCTATCTATTTATCTATCATCTATCTCATTCTCTGTGTGTGTGTGCATGTGTGCAAGCGCATGCACATCTGACAAGGCATGTATGTGTCAAAGGCATACATGTGGAGGTGAGAAGAGAACTTGTTATTGATTCTCTCCTTCCATCCTGAGGGGCTTGGAGGCTGAACACAGGCTGTCAGGGTCAGCAGCAAATGCCTTCATCTTCTGAGCTGTCTTTTTGGTTCATGTACAGACAGAATTAACAGCTTCAAATTCTAGTGCTGATTGGATTCTACCTCTGGGGAGTACTGGCAGGAAAGGAGAATAAAATGTGTATTTATTTTTCTTGGCTCTCTTCCCTAAGGGTTGTCTTGAGCTGGCTGTTTTCAGGCATAGCCATTGTTCTTGGGTCAATGCTCCTCAAAAGGGTGCAGGCTGTACCAAAATAGCTCATGTAAAATTATATGCTATTAGTTAGATCTGCATTTCCTAGTGTTACTTAATTTGTATTTCCAGTGAGGTTGACCATTGTTTCATTCCTTTAGCTTTGTTCATTTTTTCTATAGGATTATTCAATCTTCTTTTCCCTATAATTTCAGAATGGCAATACATTATTAATAGTTTGTTTTTGACTCTGACTTGCCTCTTTAATTAATTTTAATGCAAAATTAAAAATTACCAGTCTTTTCTTATAGTTTGGTCTCATTTATGTTTTACATAAAATTTTCTTTTCTTTCTTATATCCAAGAATTAAAAGTTTTCTTTGTTTTTTTCACAAATTGTTAAATTTTTGTTTTAGACATTCAAGCCTTTGAACATGTATTCATTCTATAAAACTCTTCCAATTCTTCAGAAACAACAATGAAGAAAATGAATAATGTCTCATCTACTAGTTTTTAATCACCATTTTGAACTCATAATATTTCATTTGGTAAAACATGGCACTTAGTTAACATTAAAACACTGATGTTAATTTGAATATGTCACTTACCTGTGTTGCTTTCATTAAACTCCTCCATCTCTAATTTCACTTCTATACGTCTATAAAACTCAGATAATTATAAACTTTATTGTTAGACTTAGAGGAAAATTAAATTTCTGTCAACATGTTTTTTCAAATTATGGGATTATGCACATTTTCTAATTGATATTTAAAATTTAATTTCCAGTTGGACTACCTGTTAAAATATTTAGTAATATTAATTTTTCCTCATTTGTGAACCAAATATTTATTGATCATCTCTTATCTGCTAACTTTTTGTATGAAAATCTGTCTTCCTGAGTGTGAATTTTGAGCCACATCATACGTTAAGAGAAAGAAAGCAATAATCATTTATTTTCTATTTTTAAGATTACTATTAATGAAACAGTCCTTTTTTGTTTGCAGCAGATTAAAAAACATAAGCAAAAATATGCAAATGTCTACGGGATTGTATCTGATTATCTTCGTGCTTTTATTCACTGTTGAAAGCAAGTGGCCAAAGTAAGACTACTGGCATTTTGATATGGCAAAATCAGTTTAGTCTGAAACATAAGATTCCTGAAATATCCAGATCATTGCTTTGGTCTTAGACAGAATACCATATTAATTGATTCATAATTGATTCATATTGTCCTATGCATTTTTTTGTGTGTGCTCCTTGTTATAATTTAAATCATCAGCTGTCAAGTGGTCTACTTTGGTCATTGAGCCTTGGATGATAAAACACATAAAAATCAGAATGTTCACATTGTTGCCATGGTGACAATTGGGATTAAAAAAAAATCTGGAAAGGCAAGGATCATGAACTGGTGAGTTTTTAAGCACGAGTAAAGAAACATATGTTTATACTACAAATTTATTCCCACTGGGGGTTGACTTCTGTTCCTCATGTGTGGCCAGATGTTTTATATCACTCTCTTTCCATAAAGCAGCAAGCTTCCTACTCCAGCAGTTAGTGTTTCTGAATACTAGCCAGCATGTATCTGCAGAGTATTTTAAACTAGCTGTATGTAGTTATATGAAAGAAAAATCTCTAAAATATATTATCCAAGTCTCTAAAATGCTGTTATGCATACATACTTAGTATATTAATAGTGATTGCATGTTAACTGAATTAGTGAAGTAAATGAAGTAGGAGTATAAGAAGAAATCACTTGAGAGCCTCCTCCTTCTGGCTGTGGATCAAGATATAGAACTCTGGGCTCCTCCAGCACCATGTCTGCCTGCATGCTGCCATGCTTTCAACCATGATAAAAACAGACTAAACCTCTGAAATTGTAAGCCAGCTCCAATTGAATGTCTGTATTTATAAGATTTACCTGGTCATGGTATCTCTTCACAGCAATAGAATCTTGACTAAGACGCCCCACTTACAGTAAAAAACATATTTATTTAAAAAGAAAGAAGAAGGAATAATCACCATGCTGAATACATTTGGTAAAATTACTTATAATTACAGTTGAGATGTTGGAGACTTTGCTGCTTTATTTTTATTGGTTAAGCTTGATATTGATAATTTCCTTCATTTATATAATATATTTTGAGACTTGCTCCCCTCGGTAACCTTTTCTATCCTGCAATCTGGACCAATGTCTGTCTCCTTATTCCCCACCTTCTTGATTTTGTATTTTGACCCCTTTAGTTTAACTGGAGTCAACTGTATGATCATTAGACTGGAACTGTCCTTTGGAGGTTGGTGAGGTTACAGTGGGTATACAACTAAAGGCAAGGATTTTCTCCCTCCGTAAATTTATCAATAGAAAATAGTTGGGCATTGAAGGACAGTGTCTTCTAAGCACCTCCCCCAATCCGTGCCTGACTGTCAATGAGGCTATTCCTATGTAGATACAGCGAGTGCATCCACAGCTGGTATGAATCCATGACTGTAATGGCTGTGTCTTGCCCAGATGACATTTGATACTGGAGGCCTGATCCAGCTGGGGAACGGGCTGAAGAGGGACACAGAGTTGGACAAAGGCTAAAGACTAATGATCCCAGACATTATAATCTTACTATTTGTGCTTTAATAAGTGCTGGTTTCCTTTCTTTTATTATTTCATGCTTTAATAAGCACTGGTTTCTTTTCTCTTACTATTTTGCGCTTTGATAAGTGCTGCTTATTACCTATCGCACACTAACACACTCTATACACAATGTTAATAGGTAAATTACTAGAGATATGTTGGGAGTATCCACTACATTTTCTTTTTAATGTGAATGTATGCTCAGAAACATGTAGGTACCACTGACACAAACCCATTGTTTAGAAGTGTAAATGAGCACAAGAATCAATACATCCTCAATTTGATTTAGCTGATTCAGGAAATTCTGGGGTCTTGTGATATAGCTTGGACAAATGAGTTGAGACCGGATATAATGATGCTGAAAGATAATCTGGGTTTTAGATTACTGCTAGCAACAGAACAGAGATATACCTGTCAAGGATTATATATTTTGACAATGGCAAGTAATGGATCCACCAAGAATGTGTGGGCTACATCTCGGAGCAGCAAGGAGAGTATGTGTGACTTGTTAATGCTGCCGTTTCAGGGCCCTGAGCATTGGCAGCCTTGGTATCTTTTAAGATTAATTAATCTGTTAACTAATCCTGTTAATGATTCAGATCCTTCATTTAAATAATAGTGAAAGCCATGGATTGGAGGACTGAGCAACAGGCATTCTTAAAAAAACATTTGAAAAAACTCACTTTTGAGCAGAAAAACAGCAAAAGTTATGTTACCTTTTAAATATTTATTGGCAAACCAATTGAACTTATCGTATCAGTGACTGTATAGTTCAATTCAAAATCTTTTTAAAGATAATTTTTTCAAACTGATCAATATCAAAGCTAAAAATTCCAACATCATAGTAATTAATTAATACCAACAAAAACAATCATGAAAGGAATAATTATTTATGGTATGTATTCATAATCTTGAATCAATTTCTTAACTGTATCTCCTTAATTTCATAGATGATTTTCTGGAAAAAAAATGCTGATTCCAAGGTGGTTTTAGTAATTTTTCATAAATTCATTGCAACCTTCAAAGTTAAATTTTATAATACATAAATATAAATATAAAACTGTTAACACAGCCAATGTGCTCTACTCATGAGACTGTGAAATTTTTTTGTTTTAAATTTTTTATCTTTTTAGTCATATGTTTTATTGGTTATTTTATTTATTTACATTTCAAATGTTATCCCCCTTCCCAGTTTCACCTCTGAAAACCCTGTATCCCCTCCTCCTACCACCTGCCTCTATGAGGGTGCTTATCCCATCTGCCCATCAACTTCTACCTCATCACCCAAGTGGTCTCCTCCACTGGGCCATCGAGCCTCCACAGGACCAAGGGGCTCCCCTCCCATTGTTGCCAGATAAGGAAATCCTCTGCTACATGTCCAGCTGGAGCCATGGGTCCCCCAATGTGTACTCTGTGGTTGGTGGCTTAAATTTTTATCTTTTCTAAAAATTCTATTTTTCTTATTTTTCTTTTTTAAAATTTATTTTATTTTTTTTACAGTCCAGATTTTATCCCTCTCCTGGCCTACCCTCTGACTGTTCCACACCCCATACCTCCTCCTCCCATCTCCATGAGGATGTCCCCACCCCCTCATCCCCCCACTCCACCAGACCTCTGCACTCACCTGGAATGCCTCTCCATGCAAATGAGGCATTCTCAGTACCTAAGCCTTAGCCAATGTACATTTACCAGAAAAACCTCTTCTCACTCTCCAAAGTTTATATAGTTCTTGTTGCTCTGAGTAAATGCAAAGCTGTTTCATTGAATATCATCTAAGAGAGCTGTGGCGTGAAAATCTTTGGAGAAGACTCCGCTGTAGCACTCACTGCTGGACCAAGATCCTGATGACCCAGGATCTGCTTCATTTTTTCCTGTTCAGTGTGCAGCAGCACCCAAACACAAGGAGAGAGGAAGAGAGATGCAGAGCCACAGGGTCCCTTCTGTGTTGTCTAACTATTCCTGAACATGGAGTAGTTTTTATATAGTCTGTGCCAATTCGTTGGAGAAACCTGATTTTTCTCTCCCAGCGAATCCCAGATAGCTTCTTGATTAGGGGTGGGACTTTGTGACTCCTTCCACTTCTCCATGCTGAGATTTTGTCTGGCCTGAGGATATGAATATGTTTTGCATGCTGTCACAGTTTCTATGAGTTCATACACTCATAAACCCTGCTGTGTCTGGAATTGACTGTTTCCTTAGAGTTGTCTTCTGCTTCCTCTTCTACATAGACATCAGAACATTGAGGTAGAAGGTTTAGTAAATACATCACATTTTAGGCCGAGTGCTCCAAAGTCTCTCACTTTCTATACATTGTCCAGTTATGAGTCTCTATATTAATTCCCATCCACTACAAGAAGAAGCTTTTTGGATGAGAGTTGAACAATGTACTAATCTGTAGGTATAGCAACATATCATTAGGAGTCATTTCACTATTATGTTCACTTGACAGAATAGCAGTAGATTTTCTACTAGGTCTATGACCCATCTTGTGTCTGGTTCTCAGACACTTTAGCAGCGTCAAGCATGGATTCCATTCCATGGAGTTGGACTTAAACTAAATCAAGAAGTGCTCTTTATTCCAATAACATTTGTGTCACTATTACACCGATATATCTTTCATGCAGATCATTGCTAAAGGTCAGAGTGTTTGTACTTGGATGATACTAATAATCTTCCCTTAAGCAATGTACTTTCCAGCATCATGTATGCTGGTCAGTAGAGGAAAAGCTTCCAGTTGGGCACCATCTTGACTTTTAAAATCCTGTCATCAGAATCATGTTTTTTCCATGACTTTATGAAGGGTAATCAATAGGATTGGCAATACAGAGGCAGGTGCTCACAGCCAACCATTGAACTGGGCATGGGGTCCCAATGGATGAATTAAAGGAGCTGAAGGGGTTTGTAACACCATAGGTAGACCAGCAATATCAAGCAACAGACCCCCCAGAGCTCCCAGGGACTAAACCACCAACCAAAGAGTACACATGGAGGGACCCATAGCTCCAGCTGCAAGTGTAGCAGAGGATGGTCTTGCGGGCATCAATGGGAAGAATGGCCTTTGGTCCTGTGAAGGCTTAATGCCACAGCATAGGGGAATGGCAAGGCAGGGAGGTAGGATTGGGTGGGAGGTGTAGTACCTTCATAGAAGAGGAGGGATGAGATAGAGAGTTTCTAGAGGGAAAACCAGGAAAGGGATAACATTTGAAATGTAATACATAAAATATTCAATAAAAATAAATAAATAAATAAAATTAATGTTAAAATTTAAAATTACCAATTGATTTTTTTATCTGAATTGTGAAATTCTACTTAGTGAAAACGTTTTTCTACTAAATGAACCAATAATGCAATCCATAATTCAATTTTCTTAAATATTCAAGAAATCTTGTACTTAAAAATGAGAAAAATTAACAATAAAAGAATAACCAGCTTTTTCAGTGAAAAGTCCTGTTCACAGTATACAGTTACATCTGAGAGATGATGTTACAAAGATAATCTGTTTAGAATACCTCTCACTCTTTGCAAGCTAATGCTTACCTCTTCTGATGTTATGCATACGTTGGTGCTCAGTACTTTGATACTAAGTAAATGTCAATATAAATTTAATATATTCATATATGTTCATTTATTTTTCGAGAAAAACAAAAATAGCTTCCTTTTCCCCTGTAATCCTTAGATTTTTTTTAAAATTAGTGTTCAAAGACACAAGGGCATCAGATTGTCACGATTGTTTTCCCTGCTTCTTGCACCTCTCACCTTCCTGAAGGTTGCCTTTACTGTCCCAGTACCTTCCATTCTGTTTTCATGAACACCAAGTTTCATCCCAATTTCTTCCCCATTGAGATATTTCCCCTTAGTGGGTCGTACACAAACAGGAGGTTTAAAAGTAGGGGGTAATTTTTTGGGAAAAAGAAGTGTTTCAATGGGAAATAGAGACGAAAAAGGAAAATGGGGTGTGTATGTGTGTGTGAAAATGACTAAATTTCATGATACAGATGTTTGAAACCCTCAAGTAACAGAAATATATATCTTCCCCCCCATGGTCCTTTTTCTAGTTTTATAACTAACCTATCCCTAACACACACACACACACACGCACACACACACACACACACACACACACACGTGTATGAGAGAGAGAGGGAGAGAGAGAGAGAGAGAGAGAGAGAGAGAGAGAGAGAGAGAGAGAGGAGAGGGAAGGAGGGAGGGAAGGAGGAAGGGGAGGGGGAGGGAGAGGGGGAGGGGGAAAGGAAGGGGGAGGGGGAGGGAGAGCAACTCAGTCTAGGACTCTAGGATATGCATCTGAATGCATGAGATCTGTCTTTCACAACTTAGCTCATTTAAATTTAATAGTTTCCAGTCTATCTGGTTTACTGAAAATGTCAACTGATAACAGAATTCCACTGTTTATATTTTATTAGTACACCATACCACATCATGTTTATCTTTCCATCCAAATGTATCTAAAAGGGGTTTACTTTTTGACTACTGTGGATAGTTCAGCAATAAAAACAGTGTGCAGAAGCCTTGGGATGGTACTTACAGCCTTTGATATTTACCAAATAAACCCAGGGCTGATGCTGCTGGGCATATAATAGCTCTATTTTTTTTCAAAATATTTTGCTCTCTTATTTCTTTGTTTATGGTGACTTTTTTCTTACATAGCCCAGACTAGTCTGTAACTTGCTCCGTAGACCACTTTGAAATTAAATTTAAGGCAATCCTCCTGTCTCAGTCACCTAAGTGATGGGGTTACAGCTGTGTACCACCAAGTGAAGCCAAGTTTTATTTCTTTGAGAATTCTCCACACTTCTTTCCATAGTGGCTACATCAGATTACACTCCCATAAGCAGAACACGGGCTTGTCTTTCGTGTCTTCAGCAGATGTAGTGTCATTTTTTCAAATAATGGGTAAATTTTATTATAATATATAATTTACTGTATGTAATAGTACTGAGGATAAAACTTGGAGCCTCAATCATGCAAAATATGTGTTCTGTCATTGAAGGACATCCCCCAGCTCAGAAGGTTTATTGCTTTGTCCCGATAGACTGTTTCCCCACTTGGCTGATTGTCGTTTTGCTTCATTTTCACTGTGTATAAGTTGTTTAATTTCACATGATCTTACTGATCAATTCTGGGGCTTATTTTCTGTAGTATCAGGAGTCTTTTCAAAGAGGTCTTCCCAATGCTTGTATCTTTCAAACACAAAACAAACAAAAAGAAAACTTTTACTGTGAATTTCATATCATGCACCCCAATCCCACTTATCTCCCTGTCCCTCCATTTCCATCCTCCACCCCTGCAACCTCCCCATCAAAAGAAAACAAAAAGTAAATAAATAAACAAATACATAAATATTTTGCCTTAAACAGCTTTGCTTGCAAATATTCATTGCAATGAGTCATTGGTTTGATTCAAAGCCTCTCTCTGGCTTCTTTTTAGATAATTTTTTATTGGTCATTTTATTTATTTACATTTCAAATGTTACTTCCTTCCCTGTTTCCCCTCTGAAAATTTCCTATCCCATTCCCCCCCCCCCCCCCCCCGTTCTATGAGGAAGTTCACTCACCCACCCACCCACCCAATCCTGCCTCCCTGACCTGGCATTCCTCTATACTGGGGCATCAAGCCTCCACAGGACCAAGGGGCTCCTCTCTCATTAGAGATATCTCACGTTAGATAAGGCAATCTTTTGTTACATATGCAGCTGGAGCCATGTGTACTCTTTGATGGTTTAGTCCCTGGGAGCTCGGGGGGGGGGGGTCTGGCTGGTTGATATTGTTGTTCTTCCTATGGGGCTGTAAACCCCTTCATCTCCTTCAGCTCCTTCAATCCTTCCCCTAACTCATCCGTTGGTGTCCCCGTGCTCATTCCATTGGTTGGCTGTGAGCTTCCTCATCTGTATTTGTCAGGCTCTGGCAGAGTCTCTCAGGGGACAACCATAAGAAGCTCCTGCCAACAAGCACTTCTCTTGCACCCACACCACCAGGAGAGCTCGCCAGCACTTTTCAGGCAAGGGTGGGCCTGTGTCCTTTTAAAAAACTTACTTGTTTTATTTTTATATGCATGAGCGGTTTGTAGGTCTGTGCACCCTATGTATGCCTGTTGCCTACAGTGGCTAAAGAGTGCATTGTATCCTCTGTAACTGGGGCTGGGGATAAAGACAGTTATAAGCCACCATATTGGTGCTAGGAACCAAGCCTGTATCTGCTGAAAGAGAAATATGTACTCATATCTGCTGAGCTATCTCTCCAGCTCCAATTCCTACATCTTGAAGTGTTTTCCCTGGCTTCTAAATAGAGTTTTCAAGGTTTGGGTTCTTATATTAATGTTTAATCTGATTTGTGATCAGAGTGAGTGTCATCTACCTAATTTAATTCTCCTACATGTGAAAAGCCCATCCCCCCAACACATTTGTTGAAGTTGCTCTATTCCAGTGTAGGGTTTTAATGTTTTTTGAAATTATCATTTTTATCTTCCATTTCCTCCCTCCAATCTCTCCAATGTTACTCCCCCAAGCATACTCTGTTCCAAATTTATAGCCTCTTTTTATTTGCTATTACACATATACACATGTGTGTGTGTCCCTAAATGTATAAATACAATGTGAACCTTCTGTATAATATTACTTGCATGTACATGTTTTCAGAGGTGATCATTTGGTATGGGTTAAACCATTCATGTGCTCTTCCCTGGGTTTCAATAGCTTTTAAGAATGTTGGGTGGCTGGAGCTGTGTGGGGCTTATTCCTTGGTCTTCAGTTTCATCCCATTGCTCTATATGCCTGTAGCCTGGACCATTCTGTCTCTGAGTATTGTGCTGCCATATGAATTTTAGTATTTTTTTTTAGCTTAGTGAATCATGTTATTGGAATTTTAATGGGGATAACATTAATTCTGGAGGTCAGCTATCTTCATGCTACTAATTATGTAAATCCATGGGCATAAACAACCTTCTGACCTTCTAATATCTGCTTCAATTTGTTTTATTGGTACCTTATAAAGTTTCATTGCAGAAGTCGTTTACTTCCTTGCTTACTTTTAATTGTGGATTTAATAATATCTACTGTGTACTTGACAATTTTGTTAATTTATTTTATGAGCAGTTTCTTATTGGTATCTAGAACCCTGTTTTCTATATGTTGTTTTTGTTTCCTGCATTTTTCTGTGCATATTAATCAGTTATAAGATGTTACTGGTAGTTTTATGTTCCTTTAAGATATGTTGTCTGTCAGTAGAGATACTTGAGATCTTCCATTAAGGTTTGAGTAGTATACTGGGTAAAAGTCAATTAGGCGGATAAACTTTTGAGGGGTGGGGAAGTCCCATTATCCCTTCCTAGCATAATCTTGGCCTTAGGTATCTCAAATATGTTGAGACATACAGACATCAGTTATTCACAGTTTCTTCAGTATTTTCATGATGAAAGAATGAAGAGATTTTTTGCCTTTTCTTTGTCTATTGAGACAATAATATATTTTGTTTTTTAAAAATGATGATAAAATTAATATAAAAACAAGCAAATCATGCTTGCTAATCCATCCCAGTTTCTAATTTTAATAGCATGCCTTATGCTTGATTTTCTGTTTCTGTGCTATTTTGATATGAAGGTTTGTGCATTGGTTCATAGCTTCTCGCACTTGAGGCAGCTAACATCAATTTTTTTTGTGTGTATTTTTATATCTGTGGAACTTGACAGATAACTCAGGGTCAGATACATTTACTCATAGTCTTCTATCTAAAGTTGAAAATTTTACCCAAGATTATGTTTTTATAGTTTATGTAAAAGACAACCTATACTCTGTCTTATTATATTCCTCAGGATATATAAAATCACTGAGACATTTTTTTCCTAGCATATACAAAAATATTTTTGAGAATTTCCAGTTAGCATCTTGAATGAATTGTTACCAATTTTCTTTCTAATAAGCCTGGCAGTGGAGGTGGTAGGGCATTATTTTGTTTGAAAGCCTTGGGTTTATCTAATCAAATGTATCGTTTCCCAAAAAGCATGGCTTCTGCAAGGTCCAAGCAAGTTCCTTATATAAAATCATCTTACTGAGCAAAGCTGTAAAGCTTTGAAAAACATGAACAACATTTCCAAGTAAATCGGAGTAGAACATTTTGTAAAGTTGGGGTTTTTTTTTTGTTTGCATTTACAGAATTATTCTTTTACAGTTTCATTTTACTTTTAGTCAAAAGGTTTTCATTTTTATAGGTTTATATTTTTAGCTTATTTTCCCTCCTCTGACTTTTCCCAGATCATTCTCACTCTGTACCCACTCAATGTTTTTATGGAACTTGTGGACAGATTAATGCAGAAAGTCCTCAATATACATTATTTAAAAAAAAAACATTTATATGTATGTGAGTGAGTATTTTGCCTGCTTACACGTATATGTATCATATGTATACCTGGTGCCATGGTAGGTCAAAAGAAACTGTCAGATCCCACACAACTAGAGTACAGATGGTTATGATCTGCCAAGAGAGGCTGGAAATCTAGCCTGGATTCTCTACCAGAGCAGCAGTAACTACTATTAAATACTCAGTATATATATATGTATATATATATATATATATATATATATATATATATATATATATATATTCAATTTCACTTTAATATTAACATGATAAAGCATTCTTTAGTTACCTTAGTCAAGTTTTGGATTTCACCTTGTCCCCAGAGACTAATGATAGATAGCATAGTAATTTCTCTGTGTGCTCGCAGCAGCAGGGGGCCGCACCTACTAGTCTTATAAGAGGAAATGCCTGATAATCTAAAGTGTGCTGAGTAATTTTGTGTCAACATGACACATGCTAAAGTCATCTGAGAGAAGAGGAGGACCTCAATTAAGGCTGGGATGTACTGTACGAGAGAAGAATCTATTCTTGATAAACAAAAGAAGAAAAGAATCAAATGTATCAGTCTAAGGAAAGGATAAACTATAAAATAATCTATATCAGTCTAAAGAAAGAATAAACTCTACAAAACAATAGCTTATATTATGGTCTCCCAGCTCTGTCTTCATGCCAGATGATGATGCACATACCTACGCAGCCTTTAGAACAAGTTGTCAGTTGGACAGATGCACATTTTTCATCTCACGGGACAAAGCCTTCTGTATGATGGCTCTGCCATTTTCAACACTGTTTACATGTACAAAGTGCCCTTAGGGTATTTTCAATTCATGACAAAATCTAGGTAAATGATATCCATAATCAGTCTCTATCATTCAATCACAACTAGAATTATTCTCATGACCTTCAAAATTTAAAACACAAGTCTCTTCTTTGACTTGGGTTTAGATAAGTTCCAAAACAATACGCTGTTATGGAAAATGCCTTTTGGAGAAGATGTAGTTTTTTGTTTGCTTGTGTTTTTAATATTTCCGAGAAGAATGAATGGTATAAAAGGTGAAAACCGGTCTCTCAACATCACAGGAGGAGAGGAGGCGGCAAATATTTATCTCAGTGTGGTATAGCATAGAGGGGACAAAATGTGTCAGATGAAATTCAGACATATTCTTCCATGTCATTTTTCTCATTAGCCACATTGCCATCTCTCCGACTTACAGAATGATGTATAAGAATTGTGAGTGATTTAATGTGTCAACATTATTATCATTTCAAAGCAGAAACAAAGGAACAGAAAATCGAGGCTGGGGAAATATCTCCATGATTATCTCTCTGGAACAAAGATAAAGAAGAAGTGCTTCATATGCAAATTATGAGAGGCTGAGCTTGAATATCCAAAGCCCAAATAAGAGCCGGATGCAGTAACTCAGCAGTCTGTAACAGCAAGATGGGTGGCAGAGACTGGACAGTCCTTGGAAGCTGGCAAGCACAGTAGCCTGCCTAGGACAATACAGGAGGTAAAAACTGACAGCTGAGGCTATTCTTTGAATTTCATATGTGTTCTGTGATATGCTGCACTCCCACACCTCCATATGTATATGTCATTTATGCATGAATATAACAGGAATAAGTGAAAAGGGATGAGGAATCTAAGACCAGTAACAAATTAAGGATTTTCTTAATGACTAAGGTACAACTAAGAAAATTTAGACAAACCACATAACTAAATATTTCTGCTTTGAAGGGTTGTGTTTTACTTAGGAGTTTATCTTGGATACTTTATGACATATAGCCTCCTAATCTTACAATTTTGGTGTTTGTGTGTTTGTGTGTGTGTGTGTGTGGTGGGAGGGTAATAATTCTTTCTCTTATCATCAGAGAATTGGCTGTAAGAAATATGAGCAGCCTGGGCTGAATAAAATATTAATTTAAACTATTATTATTATTATTATTAACATTTCCTTAATCAAAAACTATAATTAGATGTTGAGAACTAAGATGGATCCAGGTCAAAGGTTAAGAAGGAGATGAAGCCTTTGGGCTTGTGTGTGGTTTTGAATAAAAAAAAGGAAATGAAGTCAAGTTTTGAAAGTATCAACTTGAGAGTTTGCAAGCAACGTTATTTATATCTGTGGTACCAAGCAGAAGTTAAGAGTTGGAGGCCAAGATTAATAAGGTATGTCATTCCTACTTTCCAAAGAGTTAGTAAAGAGTCAGATAGTCAACCTATTTTCTATGCATAAATGCGTTTTTTTTTTACTTTAATATGCCTAAAAAAACTGACAAAACTACAATGTGCTAAAATTGAGTACCCTAGAGTCAGAGTATCATAAGATTGAAAGAGAAGTAGTCAAAGAGTTATTTCATTTTTCCCCCTTGGAGAAGAAGGGCTGACCATAAGACATAATTTTAGTAACATCCCCTATTTTATGTACTACTGGTTTTCTTTCACATTTTATTTTACCTTATATAGTCTGTATTGGTCTGTGGCCATCCTATGCCATCATAATGGTCTAGAGTACCATGACAATAGGATACAACAACAGGCTTCTCCTACTTCTGAAATATCAGCTTATAACTGCTTTCCTACTTTTCACCTACATTATAAACTTATATTTTCTGGCCATACTCCTGGCCCAGCAGGGGTATAAAAAAAAACCCAAATGATTAAGTCAATTCACAGAAAAAATTGAAGGTGTGATCTCTAATATTTTCTCAAGTATCTGAAGCTTTAAAAGAGTCTTGTTAAATAAATCTACCAGTGACATTTTTAGGACACATATCAAGGAGAAGAGAAAAATATCAGACATTACTAGGGAATGAGATTTAGTGGAGTGCTTGGTCATCTGGTTCTCACATATGGCACCACTTTGGTTTTAGACACTTCCTAAATGATAGCAGAAATGAGTTCTTTTTAAATTGAGACTTGACTAATATTGATATTTGACTTCAAAATATTCCAGCGTTTATATACAAAGTCTTAAGTGTGAAATAGACATTTTCTTCTAATTATCTAATCATAGCACAAGCAAGAGATTAGCACTATTGAGCAAAATTAAGGCAACTGTATTGATTTCAGATTTTGATGAGCAATAGATCACCCCAAAACACAGTAGTTTTATATTATAACCATTTATCCCCTCCTGAAGCTAGATAAGCAGGTTAAAACTGACTCATCTGGAAGATTCTCACCCTACATTTGCCAATAGCTAATCCACTCTCCTGTGTAGTTTTCCCTCGTATCAGTCATATAGAAGCATTTATTCTAAGAGCTCAAAGAGGGAAACTTCAAGATCGTCTATGGTCAGATCCTTAGAACACATACAATCTCAGCTGCTCATATTTATCACAAACTTGTTTAATATAATTGTTACCTTGCATCCATTATCAGACTGATATGAATTATTTGAAACCTAGTTGTTTCCTATCCTATGTGCTCTGTACAAGCCTCCCATCCCTATGTAGCTGTTGATAGATGTCTCCATTCTACCTCATATCCCATGTTTCAGAAACCAAACACACTCACAGCAGCTGACCATGATGCATCATCATGTTTATTCACTTTCCTATTTCATGTGCTTTTCCTTAGTGTAGCAATCCCACACACCCTCAGGAAATCCTAGAGATGCATAGGTAGCTCAGAAAGATGGATTAGTAGTTCAAAAACCTTTGAATATTTTCCTCTTTTTTGTTTTCTTCAAGTCTCCATGTTAACTCAATAGGATGTTCTTTTTGTTTTTATAAATAGCACATGAGAAGAACTCATTCCAATTAGAAATCAGGCTCTGGAGAGCTGGGCTGTTATCTTGTTAATTATCCCATCTTAAGAAAAGAGAAACATAGACTGCATAGTTTTCAGACTATTTTAGAAATGACATATGATCCATTTTCTTCTGATAAATGGTCCCTAGTAGTACTTTTTGAAATAATTTCAATCATTAAAAACCTCATTGTGTCTCTTCTAAAACTGCTATTTTAAATTATTTAAGCACAAGTGGTAAGATACTTACTTCACACATTTCCCTTGTATTGACTTGTTCAAATGATGCATTTAGCTGGTTTCCTGAGGGACTCAGATTTAGAATTCTTACCACTTTGAATAAGGCCTTGAAAGCTATTTTTCTAGTTGAACATCTTATTTCAACTTATGCTAAAAGAAGAAATATTTACAGAAATATAATATTAGCCCTTGTAAGAAGGACATTTACGAGTGGCATGATTTCTTGTGTGATGTTTCTGTTCTTTCCTCATGAAGGAATGTAATAGCTGTAATGATACCCTGAGTTGTTCTGAGTGTCCTGGAATCAAGCTGACAGGTACAATAAGATAAACGGAGACTATCTATACCATCTGACACTAGGACAAAACCTCCAATTTTGCAAAACAGCAAATAGCTGTGTTGAACTTCACCCTCCACATAGTCGTGATAATGAAGCTGAGGAAACAGGGCATATGATCTAGAAATAGGAGATAAGAGAACTTTCTGCTTACCAAAAAATGATATCTTATTCCTTTAGGACTCTCTGGACTTGAATCCATCTTAATCTTACCTATTTTTCTGTTTTCTTAAATTCAATTTTTAGGATAAATGCTCTGACTGAGGACTTGAAGGCTTTTCTCTTTTCTAAAGTCTAACTTGTAACTAATCTGGTCCATGTAGAATCTTCATCTTCTGCTTCTATCCCAACAATACTTATTATCTCAAAAATCTCCAACTTCCCCTCTGGCTCTCATACCCACATCATTCCATTTAACACCGTCACTGCCTCCTGCACTTCTCCTCTAGGTTTCTGGGATGCTTTCCCTTTGGACTCCACAATCCCAGCTGCACTCTGGGCAGTGGCTCTTTGTAATATTGCTCTTGCTGTCCTCACATTTTTCTAACTGAAGCTTCTTTTACAGTTTCACTCTTTCTAATGAAGTTAAAGGCCTTAACTTTCAATTTTTATTTCTAGTCATTCTCCAGTAGTCCAGTTAGACTGGAATAGCTATGTGGTTATAACTTCCACGTGAAGGGGTAATAGGCATCTCAAATTTGATATGACCAAAAGAGGATTATAAAGGTTGACTTCAACCTTTTCTCTACTCTCTCCAGTTCAGAGGTATGTCACCATCCTAACAGTTGACTCAGATCATAAGTACAGGTATTGTCTTGTTTACTCCCAGTCTAAGTAAATGCGCCAACTCTACCTTGCTTTTACATTAGACACATATTCAAATGTATTCAAAATCCACCTGTTCTTTCTATCTCAACCACTTTTCACCTAGCCCCAAATAATCTTATTCATTTCCTGAAAAACTGTGTTACCCTTCTCATTTTGTCCCATGGTTAAATTTCTGCTGCTGTTTGTATTTTAAATTATTACTAGTGGTTATTTTATAATATCTTACTTTTAGACTTTTATTTTTTATATTTTATTGAAAATAGATTCTTTTCTCATAGAATATATCCTGATTACAGTTTCTTCACCCTCTACTCTTCCATCTTTCTCCCCACTTCCCCTCCCATCAAGATCCATTTCCTTTCTGTGTCTCACTAGAAAAGAACAGGTATTAGCCTGTTTACTCACAATCTAAGTAATTGCATCAACTCTACCTTGCTTTTACATTAGCCACATATTCAAATGTATTCAAAATCTACCTGTTCTTTCTATCTCAACCACTTTTCCCTTAGCCCCAAATAATCTTATTTATTTCCTGAAAAATTGTATTAGCCTTTTGCAAGAGGAAGCTTCGCTATGATGACTGAATAAGGCACTGATCTATGAGTATGCCCGTAAGTCATTTTATCACCAGTATCTTTTTTTTTTTTTAACAAAAAGACGAGTAGTATTTGATTTTACCTTAGGTCTCTGAGCTATCTAGTCTCTGGGTTGTTTTTATTTGTTTCTTTTCTTGTGTTATTTATTTATTCATTTATTTATGCCACCTAAGCAGTATCAGGTATGGGTTTCATCTTTGACTTAACTCAAATCAGACATTGGTTAGTTACTAACACAAGCTTTGGACAACCATTGCCCTACCATATTTTGTATACAGAACAGCATTGTAGATTTGAAAGTTTGTGGAAGGGTTGGTGTTCATATTTCTCTTTTGATAAACTGCAGAGAACCTTCCCATATCAAAGACACTAGAACATAGGGGTGAAGCTTTTATTAGGCCCCAGCTCGACCTCTCCATGTTCAACGATTTGTGTCCTCAACAGTGGAGACTTGCTGTTATTCGTGGAGAGCAATATATGCTCTGTACAACAACTTGTGGTTATTTGGAAACTTCCCAACAATTTTGGCCAGCAATTTATTGGAATATAATCCAGTCCCAGTACTGGAACCTTCATTTGGCCAGTTGGGCTCTGTTCCCTCCATTATTAGCTGACTTCACTAACTTTATATATATTAGAAAGTCACTAAATTTTCACCCCACCAATGCCCCTGAATCCCTGCTGTCTCTCTCCACGTTCCCTCCCTCAACCCTGTCTTCCTTTCCTCTCCTCACCTAATTCCCCAGTTTCAGTCCTCCATGCTCCCAGTAAATCCATAAAACCTTTTCTATTTCTCCTAGGGATATTCATGAACCCATTCTAGTCCCTTCCACTACACTCAACCTATTTGGCTCCACAAATTGTAACTTGGTTATCCTTTACTTAATGGCTAATAACCACATGTAAGAGGGTAATACTATATTTATCATTACGGGTCTGAGTTACCCAAACTTGGAATGATTTTATTCTAGTTCCACCCACTTGCTTTCAAATTTTATGATGTCATTTTTCAGTTGTATTCCACTGTGTAAATGTACCACATTTTCTTTATTCTTCCTTGTGTTGAGGGACATCTAGGCTGTTTGCAGTTTCTGACTATTAAAAATAGAGTAGCTTAACATGGTTGAAGGAGTGTTGTTGTGGTAGAATAAAGCATGCTTTGGGTATATGCCCAGGGCTAGTATAGATGTGCCTTGAAGTAGGTTGATTTTTAACTTTCTGAAGAACTGCTATATTGATTTTTATACTGAGTACAAAAATTTGCAGTCCCACAGGCAATGGAAGAGTGTTCCCCTTATTCCATATTGATTAGAATTAGCCCAAGATATTTTATATTATTTGAGGCTATTGTTAAAGGTGATGCTTCCCTGATTTATTTCTCAGTCCATTTGTCATTTGAATATATGATGGCTGATGATTTTTATGACCAGACATTCAAAGAAGAGTTGATAGATGTCAATACTCCTCAAATTATTGTGCAAAACAGAAACAGAAAGAACATTGCCCAGTTCATTTATTCACAATTACCCCAATACCTAAACCACATAAAGACCCAACAAAGAAAGAAAATTATACACAAATTTCTCTCATGAACATAGATGCAAAATACTCAGAGGGTACTTACAAACCAAATCTAAAAAAACATCAAAAAGATCATCCATCAAAACCAAGTAGATTTCATCTCAGAGTGTACAAGCAACTTTTATCTGCTTAATGTAATTGTTGTCTTGGAAGCTTACTGTCGAATAAGTGCACCCTTTCTAGTTCTTTCTGAACTGTGGCTAGCTGGTTCAACCCAGTTGTTGTGGCTCAAATTCCTCTCCAAGTTGACTGATTCAATCTACCTTCTCAGGGCTTTTCACCAAATTGCTATGCTTGGCCTAAAATTAACTCTGACAATTTGTTCTAATCTTCATGATCCTTCTTATTCTGTAGCTTCAACTGGCTCTGCTAAACTGCACTGAACTACATAAACTCACAAATGAACTCAACTCCATTGCTTGACACTCACCAGGCTGATTCCCAGCTGACTTCCTGATCAGAATTGACGCCTGACGGCTGGGAATGAAAGTGTGTATCACCATGTTGGACAGAAGCTTTTTTGTACCTGGAATTTGCTTTGTACTAGCTTAGCTGTAAACTCAAGAGATCTGCTTGCCTCTGTCTCCTGGGATTAAAGGCCTGTCTGTATTCCAGCCAGAGTAGCCATGTTGTTGGATTAAAAATTTTTTATACATACAGGAATGGTTTTACATATGAAGAGCAGTCACTGTAATCTGCCATATAAAAAACTGAAAGAAAAAATTCACATAATCATCTTATTACGTGAAAAAAAGGACTTTGACAAAATCTCACTCACCTTTATGTTAAAAGTCTTGGAGATGTTAGTGATACAAGGTGCATTGCCTAAACAAAATAAAGACATTACAGAAAGCCCATAACCAACGTGAACTGAAATGGAGAGAAACTCAAAGCAATTCCACTAAAATCAGGAACAAGACAAGGCTGTTCACTCTCTTCATACCTATACAATATAGCATTTCAGGTCTTAGCTAGAGCAATAAGACAATTGATAGAGATCAAGGGGATACAAATTGGAAAGGAAAAAGTCGAAATATCTTTATTTTGAGATAATATGATAGTGTACGTAAGTTATCCTAAAAATTCCATGAGAAAACTTTTACAGGTGAGAAACACTTCCGGAAAACTAGCTTAATACAAAATTATCTTACTTTTAGGTATTTAAGTAATATGTATGTCTGTATGTCGGCTTCTGCACACCAGTACCGTGCCTGGGAAGACCAAAGGAGGGAACCAGAAATATGAAGTTGGGATTCAATACAAGCTGTTATGAGCCTCAAAAAGAAAGTGCTAGAGATAGAACTGAAGGTCTCTGCAAAAGCAGAAATACTCTTACCCTTTGAGCCTCAGGAAGCTAAGCTACATACAAGGTTAACGGACCTTTTATAATGAATCTCCATGGAACTTTCACCTAGTTTCAAAAGCGATCATCAGTGTTTTGGCATTATTTAAAGTGACTAATAAATTGTTTTTAAATATTAAAGTGACATCTAAAATTTTTAAGACATATACTCAGTTTTTTAGTTTATCATTTAACAAGTAAATAATTAAATTGACTGTTGTATAATTGTGCATGGAATAACAGTCATGATAAATAAATTAAAAACCTCTTGATGTTTGTATGCATATGGTTTCAAGGCTAACCACTTTGCATTAGACAACCAATAAGGGACTTATCTTTAGGATAGGCTAATTTTTCTTCCAATAATCATTTGTATGTGTATATTTATGTACACACACACACACACACACACGCACACACACGCACGCACACACACACACACTTCCAGAGACAAACTGTTAATTAGGAAAAAGTAAGTGGTTGCCCAAAGTTAGAAATAGGCAATGGGCTTTACAGTGAGATCCTGAGTAAAAAGAATTTTTTTTTTTTTTGGTGACGGGAGAAGAGTTCTGTTGCATGTTTATGATGATAAGTATACTGTACAGATTGTATATTTTGGATATTAAGTCCTCTATTAGATGTAAGGTTAGTGAGATCCAATTTGTAGGTTGCTGTTTTGTCCTATTGACAGTATCCATTGCTAACAGAAGCTTTTCAGTTTCATAAGGTCCTATTTGTCAACTGTTGATCTTAAAACCTGACCCGTGCTGTTCTGTTCAATAAATTTTCCCAAGTGCTAATGTGTTCGAGGCTACTTCCCATGTTCTCTCTATTAGATTCAGTGTACCTGGTTTTATGTTAAGGTCCTTGATCTACTTGGAATTGAACGTTGTATAAGGTGATAAATATGGGTCAATTTGCATTCTTCTTCATGCTGACCTCCAGTTGAATCAGCATGATTTCTTGAAAATGCTGTTTTTTTTTTTTTCTTCCACTGTATGGTTTTGGCTTCTTTGTCAAACATCAAATATCCATCGGTGTGTGGGTTTACTTCTGGGTCTTAGGTTCTATTTCATTATTCTATTTCTATATTGCTTGAAGTCAGGAATAGTGATTTCCCCCCAGAAATTTTTGTATTGTTGAGAAGTATTTTTGCTATCCTGAGTTTTTGTTTTTCCATAAGAAATTGAGAATTGTTTTTTCCATGTCTTTGAAGAATTGTGTCATGATTTTTATGGAGATTGCATTGAATCTGTAGATTGCTTTTGGTAAGATGGCCATTTTTTACTATGTTTACCCTATAGATCCATGAACATGGGAGATCTTTCCACCTTTTGAGGTGAGGAGGTCTTCAATTTCTTTCTACAAGAACTTGAAGTTTTTGTCATACAGGTCTTTCACTTGTTAGATAGAGTTACACCAAGATATTTTATATTATTTGTGGTTATTGTGAAGGATGTTGTTTCCTTAAATTCTTTCCCAGCCCGTTTATCATTTGTATAAAGTAAGGATATTGATTTTTTTTGAGTTAATGTTTCCAGCCACTTTGCTAAAGTTCTTTAACAGCTCTAGGAGTTCTCTGGTAGAATTTTTGGGGACACATATATATTATCATCTGCAACCAGTGATACCTTGACTTCTTCCTTTCCAATTTGCATCCCCTAGATCTCCTTTTGCTGTGCAATTGCTCTAGTTAGAAATTAAAGTACTATACTGAATAGATAAGGAGAGAGTGGGCAGCCTCGTCTTGTCCCTGATTTTAGTAGGATTGCTTCAAATTTCTCTCCATTGAATTTGATATCGGCTGTTAGTTTGCTCTATATTGACTTTATTATGTTCAGGCATGTGCCATGATTCATGATCTCTCCAAGACTTGTAACATGAAGGGGTGTTGTATTTTGTCAAAGGTTTTTTTATCAGCTTCTAATGAGATGATCATGTGATTTTTTTGAGTTTGTTTGTACAGTGGATTATACTGAGAAAGGGGAACACTTCTCCATTGCTGGTGGTATTACAAACTGGTACAAACACTTTTGAATTCAATCTGGCAGTTCCTCAGAAATTTGAAAACAGTTCTACCTAAAGACCCAGCTATACCACTCCTAGGCATATACCCAAAATATGCCCCACCATACCAAAAGGATACATGTTCCACTATGTTCATAGAAGCCTTATTTGTAATAGCCAGAACCTGTAAACAACCAAGATGTCTCTCAACTAAAGAATGGATACAGAAAATGTGGTTTATTCACATGATGGAATACTATTAAGCTATTAAAAATGAGGCCATCATGAGTTTTGCAGGATGGAACTAGAAAATATCATCCTTGAGTGACATAACCCTGACCCTAAAGGACATGCATAGTATGTGTACTCACTGACAACTGGATATTAACCAAAAAGTACAGAATATCCATATGAAGCTTAATAAGAATGACAGCTCAAGTGTGTGAATACTTCAATTCCACTTAGAAAGGTAAAGAAAATAATCATGGGAGGCAGAGGGAGAAAGAGATCTGAGTGAGAGAGTAGAAGAAGTAAAAAGGGGCGCAAGATCAGGTATGTGAGACAGTAAAGAGACCCAGAGGTCAAGACGAATAAATGGAAATAAGCAACTTCGGGGGCTAGGTTGGAGGGAACCTCTAGAAAATCCTAGACACCTGGGATATGTGAGGCCCCCAGGGCTCAATGGGGATGACCTTAGCAGAAATGCCCAACAGTGGCATTATGCAACCTAAAAAGACCACTTCCAGAAGATATACATGGTCCCCAGTTGAGGCATGGGGCCACCCACCCGTCTTCAAAATTTTTGACCCAGAATTGTTCCTGTCTAAAGGAAATGCAAGAACAAAAATGTAGCAGAGACTGAAGGAAAGGCCATCCAGTGACTGGACCAACTTGGGATCCATTCCTGTGCAGACACCAAACCCTGACACTATTCCTGATGTCATGTTATGCTTGCAGACAGGAACCTAGCATGGCTGTCTTCTGAGAGATCCTACCAACGGCTGACTGAGACAGATGCAGATGCCCATAGAAAAACTTTGGATGGAGGTTGGGAAACCCTATGGAAAAGTTAGGGGAAGGATTGATAGAGCTGAAGGGGATGAAAATCCCTTAGGAAGAACAATAGTGTAAACTAACCCAGACCCCTCAGTGAGCCTAGAGACTCAGCCACAAACCAAAGAGCATACATGCGCTAGTCTGTATGCTCAGACTGCCTTGTCTGGCCTCAGTGGAAGATGATGTGCCTAATCCTACAGAAATTTAAAACCCCAGGGAAGGGGGATGCTGGAAGGGATGAGGTAGGGGTAGGTGTGTAAGTGGGGGAACACCCTTTTAAAAGCAAAGAGGAAGGGGGTGTTATGAAGAACTTGGAAAGGGGTGCCAGAAAAGGGGCAACATTTGGAATGTAAATAAATAATTTAATAAAACAATCTGATCCTGGATAATAGAGTATACTGGATTGTATAGCACTGAGTTTTAGGAGCTTGTCTTCAACAATTCCAGATAAAAGTTTAAAGCAACTGAAAATTAATTTGTTTCTTCTTTGAGCCTCATTGTTCTCAAAATAAAGCCCAAAGATCTGATCAAAACAAAACAGAAAACCAAAGCAGATGGCAACAACTAAAAAGGAAGCCAGCTTGTAGAGCAGCTCATTGCCTTAGGTTTTCCTTTTGAAAGTTGTAGAACTCTCAGAAAGAATTCTAGCCCTTGGCTGCCATCTCTGTTTGTCTGTAGAGATGAAACAAAGCTCTTCTATCCTTTGGGAACTCTAAGAAGATTAGCTGAGAAGTCCTGGCAATGCTGGACATTAATTGTCTACTCTGTTATAATAGTAAGACCTGGGACAGTGGCTTTCCACTCCCACTCCAGAGGATGGAAGGGGCACTGGGGATTGGACAGGGAATAGCACTGGTCACCTGATACTTATTGGTTATTACCAGAGGCAGATGGCATAAGGCAGGGCAAGGAATAGGCACAGCTATTGTGTATGAGGAAACAGGTAGTAAGCACCACAACTCTCTGAACTAAGGAAATTAACACAAACAGCATCAGCTTCATCAAGGGACAAAGCCAGATTCTCTGTGTTTTACTAAAGAGACAGGCTTGTCAACAGACACTGAAACAAGAAAGTATTTGAGAGGAAGTTTTGTTATCATCCAAATATTCAACTCCCTGGAGTTTTAGATCAATTTACTTTTTAAAGAAATTGATTGTTACTTTTAAAAGGCAATTAAAAGCAGGGCAATCGTCTTTCAGCATAACTTTAACACTATTTCCCCCAACAAAATTGTTTCGCATATTATACTATTCAACTCACTTTAAAAAAAAAATCCTGAAGCTGTGCCAAGATGTCTTTTATAGTCATTTTCTCTGAATAACAGTTCAAACAAGGGTTCCACCTCATTGACTTTGAATTTAATACTCATCTTTTTTTTTCAGTTCATAGTTAAAAATCTCTACTCTTTTTCTCTGTTGTGTAATCAAAGGGGCTTTGATAGAAAATCAAATCACAAATTACATACTAAGGTACAGCAGAGGAAGAGTTCTGAGGAGCAAAGGCACAGAAGATAGATCTCTTGAAATGAACCAAGAACTTTGAGGACACAGATTAGTGGAAGCGTGCTTGCCTGCAGAGAGAAAAGAAAAGGACCTCAAATCAGCGAGGAACTAAAAGAACATACCCTCTACAAAGGAGCAACAGGGAGATGAGCAATGTTTTCACAGAGGCACTGGAAGTCAGAAGACAATAGAAGAGCTTCAATGTAAGGAAGGATAATATTTGCCAAAAAGAACCTGCGGCAGCAAATCCGATATTTTTCCTTAATAGTAAATCATTTTTTCATTTTATCTTTGAGATTTATAGAATAATTACATTTCTTTTTTCCTTTTCTACTCTCCAATACCTTATTCAAAATTCAAATTCATGGACTTGGTTTTTGTTTTGTTTTTATTTTTGTTTTTTTACCAATTGTTATTGCATATGTATTTGTGTATGTGTATGTATATGTGTATATAACCAAATATATCCCTATATATTCCTAATATACAATACTCAGTCTGTACAATGTTACTGATACTTATGTTTATGTGTATGAACCTCTGGCGTTAGAAAACTCATTGGTATATTCTTCCCTAAAGAAAGCTACTTCTTCTGCTCTACATTTTCCTTGGTTGCTTATCATTCTTTGTATAGAGACAAGTACAGCCAATCAAAATGCAGAGTTGTGGAGCTTAATCTCAGCAGTTATATCTACAGAAGACTCCCATGCCAAAAGTCAAGGAACATTGCAGAAGAGGAGGCAGAAAGATGGTAAGATCCATAGGATTAAGGTATTGGCTGTGAGATTGTATCTCTTAGTAATTATAGAAGCCATGTCTGTAAGTTTCACCAACATGACCACCCAACCATACCATGAGCTAAACTGGAGGACACCAATGAACATGCCACACTACAAGGAGAAAAGTCTGTGAGACCTCCAGTTTACAAACAGCAACCATAACTTGCTGAAAATGAAAAACATGGAAAAAATTTTCAAGGATGGAGAAGTCAGAACTTTTGTAACCAGCACCGTCCTAAAAATATTAAAATTTTTTCTTCAAACATTAAACAAATTATACTCAGATATAAGCAAAATTATGTAAGGAAGAATGTTTAAAAGTCAAAATAAATAATAACTATATAATTCATTAATAACAAAAATATTGTGGTATTTAATATATAGAAATAAGTCGCATACAATAGGATGATATAAGGTGTTAGGTAACTGGGTGAAAGTAATTAAGCAAATCTATGATCCTTTCATTTCTGGAAGATGAAAAATTTCTAATTTCATCAATAATCAATCATAATAAATCAAGGGCATATATCAAAATTTCCATGGTAATGACCCAAATGGTAATAAGAAAGTATGTAATGAGTTGAGAAATAAAAATATAGCTATAATCATAATAATAAAGAAAAAGTTAATTCAAGAGAAATAAATATGAACAGATACTAAGATAGCAACATTTAAATCCAAACACAATAATTATGGAATACATGATGTGATTAAAAACTGATGGTCATCAGGTTTAATGAAAGGAAACAAATATAAGCTTCATACAATAGATCTATTTTAAGTATAAGAATATGATTTTGTGCTTGCTGACAGGAACTTGGTGTGGCTGTTTTTTGGGAGGTTCTATCAGCAACTGACCAATGCAGATGTGGATGCTTGGAACCAACCATTAGACTGAGCTCTGGGACATTGGTCAGGTATCTGGTAGAAGGACTGGAGGAGTTGAGGGAGATTACAACCCCATAGGAAGAACAATATAGGTTAGTCGGACCACACCAGTGACTAGACCAAGGAGTGTACAAGGAGGGATCCATGACTCCAGATACATATGTAACAGAAGATGGTTTTGTTTGACATCAATGGGAAGTGATGCCCTTGGTCCAGTGGAGGCTTGATGCCCCAGCATAGGGTAATGCTGGCTCAGAAGCTAGAGAGAGGGTGGATAGGTGGGGAAGCAGCCTCATAGAGACAAAGTGCAGGAGGAAAAGGGCAGATGTGGGATGTGGGGATTGTGGAGTGGTATCAGGGAAGGGGGATATCATTGAATTGTAAACGAAAGGAATGAGGGATGGAAGGAGCTTGAGGGGGTTTGCAGCCCTGTGGAGGGAGCAACAGTGTTAATAGGCCAGACCCCCCGGAACTCCCAGGGAGCCCAACCAAACCAAAGAGTACACATGGAGAGACACATGGCTCTGGCCTTGTATGTGGCAGAAGATGGTCTTGCTGGACCTCAGTGGGAGGAGAGGCCCTTGATCCTGTGAGGGTTCGATGCTCCAGTATAGGGAAATGCCAAGGCAGGAAGACAGGAGTGGTAGGTGGGTGCCAGAGCACCCTCATAGAGGCAGGGGAAGGATGAATGAGATAGAGTGATTCCGGAGGGGAGATCTTGAAAGGGGATACCACTTGAAATGTAAATAAAGAAAATATCCAATAAAAAAAAAGATGAAGAAGAAAGAATATGCTCTTCTTGGTCCAAGTGAGAACACCTCAATCCCACGCGGGAGAAGAAATCAATCATGGTGGGCAGAGAGAGGGAGGAATCTGAGTGTGAGAGAGGACAGGGAGAGGAAAAGGGGAACATGATCAGGTATTGGGTGGGGTGAGACAGGAGTGGAAGCCCTGAGGGCCAGCAGAAAGAATGGAAACAGGCAACCTCAGGAGGTTGAGGGGCCCCTCTAGAATGTACCAGAGTCTTGGTAGGTGAGAGACTTTCAGGACTCAAAGGGAGGGAGGGACCTTAGAAAAAATGCTCAACAGTGGGGAGAGGATACTTGTAGAGCCCACCCACAGTAGAAAGACAAGGCATCAAGTAGAGGAATGGAGTAGTTATCCCACAGTCAAAAACTCTGACCCATAATTGTTCCTATCTAAAAGAACTGCAGGGACAAAAATGGAGAAAAGACTGAGGAAAAGGAGATCCAGTGACTAGCCCAAATTGGAACCCAGCTGAAAGGGAGGCTCCAAGGCCTGACACTATTACTGATGCTATGGTGTGCTTACAGACAGGAGCCTAGCATGGCTGCCCTCTGAGAGGCCCAAGGAAAGAGTGGATGGCGGGGTGGTATGGGCAATGCCCAGCCTTGGGGAGACAGCGTGGAAGATTGGCAGAGCCATCTCCTATGCTGAGGTCTCGTGGGTGGCAGGGCTGGTGTTTCTGGCGGGCATGTCGCCTCTGGCCAAAAAACGTGGCGGCTGAGCTAGGCAGAGCCGGCGCAGCGTAGATAGTCAGCATGACTAGTGGCCATTTTAAATAATTACTGCAACAAAGACCCCCGAGATCTCTCAGACATTGAACCACCAACCAGACTGCATACACTAGCTGATATGAAGCCCCTTACACATATACAGCAGAGGGCTGCCTGGTCTGGCTTCAGTGAGAGAAGAGCACTTAACCCTAGGTATTTGAGCCCCCAGGGAGTGGGGAGGTCTGGTAGGGTTGGGGTGGGATGACATCCTCTTGAAGAGGAGGAATGGATGAAGAACAACAGTTAGAGGGCAGACCAGGAAGGGGATAATGATTAGACTGTAAAAAGAAGATTAAAGAATAATAATAATAAAACAGTAAAAGTCAAAAAATAATTTTAATGTAAGATGTAGTGTTGTGAACTCTAAATACCACAGTACACAGGGGTTTCTAGAACTGATGTATCCTACAAGAATGGCACTTACTAAATAGCACATAAACTTACTAAGCAGTACAAGCCCCTGCTCCCTTCCACTGAGCTCTTGACAGTAGTATTTTATTTCTACTTTTTGAGTTTGCCTGGTTTTGGCACTTCATCCTAGAAGGGTCATGGAATTGTCCACACACCTGTTTGTGGTCTATTTCACTTCGCTTATACACATGAAATACACCCTCTAGGTTTGTCCATATTTTTATGAATGGCAAAATTTCCTTTAGCGGGAAGTGGGATATCAAGGGTTGAAGGGTTGGTGGAGGGGGGTAACCAGGAAGTGGGATATTATTTGAGATGTAACACATGGAATGATTATTAAAAATTAAAAAAAAATGAACAAGGATCTGAAGATTAGACTTAGTAACAGAGCACTTCCTACTCTTGAAGAGGACCCAGGTTCAATTTCCAGCACCCACATGCCAACTCACAGCCATCTATAATTCTAGTTTTAAGAAATCTGGTGCCTTCTTTTAGCCCCATGGGTACCTGATACTTACACAGTGCTGGTATATACAGGCAGTCAAACATTCATACACATAAAATAAAAAGAATAAGCCTTTAAAAAATAAAAGGAAGAGCAGTATTTTCTTTGTTGTTCTATTTATTTACTGACAGATTTTGAGGTGGTTTTCATACCTTGACCATTGTGAGGAATATCACTGAAACTCCAGGAATTCTGCTATCTCATTAAAACTCTTATGTCTGCTGTCTTGCTAAATAGCCACAAATGCAGTTACTGAGTTATTCTACAGTGGCATTTTTAACTTGTGAGGAGACCCAGAGTGACTCACATCAGCAAATGACTTGCTGCCATAAATGAAGCATTCAGCAAAAATGAAAATACAACCTATGACTGGCGAGAAAACATTTACAAACCATGTATCTGATAAGGTTTTAGCAGTCAAGATATTTAAGGAACTCTTATGACCTGATAGGAAAAAATCTACAGCAACAAACACTTGTGTTAAAAATAAGGAAATATTTCAAATAAACTTCTCTCCAAAGAAGAGAGGCAGATGATCAGCAAGTATTTGAAAATATTCTCAATATCAATTATCTGGAAAATGTGATTCAGAAGCATTATGAGATGCAACCTTATGCTTGTGGCTATAGAATTTACCAACACAAAAGAGAGAAAATATATCTGACTGGCAAATGGTTTAGCAGTTAAGAGCACTTACTGCTTTTTTAGTAGACTTAGGTTCAGTTCCCAGCACCTACCTCAGGAGATACACAACTGCCTGTAACTCCACTCATAGGGGATTAGATACTTTCTTTTGACTTTGTGGGTACCCATAAGCATGTGCACATATACATACATAGGCACACATGTGTACATATAAATGATTATAAAATGAGATTTTGTGTATATGTATGTGTGTCTATGTCTGTGTGTTGGTATATTTGTGTTTGTTTGTGGGGGTGTGCACACATAGTCACACACACACACGCACACACACACACACACACACACACATACACACCAAGAATATGCTCTTCTCAGTCTAAAAGAAAAACACGCAAAAGCTAAGCACGTAAAAACTGATGGGAGAAATCTACTTTACAGTATAAAGTAGTGTTAGAGATCAACATTGTAGTCAGATATGATGCTGATCAAAAGAGGCTTTGGTGTTTTGCCTGACTTCATGACTGTAAACTGGTGAGACAGTGATTTATGACTATGTACTATGCTGGGAGAGCTGGTCCCAGGAAAAGCAGAAGGCTGCTCCCGCGAGCTTATTGGTGCCCTCATTCTATATAACATCATCTTGAGCTGGAAACTGACAGTTGAGAATACATTATTCACTGCTTGCAATGGAAGACTGGAAACTTGAGACCTGGTGGTGCTTTCATGATAATACTGCTGGGTCCTGCTCCAAGACAGTACCTCAAAATTCATACTTTTGATGACACTGAATTCTCTTCTGTTTCTTAAACAGAATGTCAAAAATTTTCCATTGTCAATATGATGAAGATGGTTTCTTATTTTCCAGATAATTACCATGGTGTGTTAACTTCACTATGTCCCACATGGGAAAAAAAACAGAAATTAAGCTTAGTGGATTGTTTTCAATAAAGCCCACTTGAAAGCAATAGCTTTTTAGTTCCAACTTTATTCCTGAGGGTTAATAGCTCAGTTCACAGGGCTGCTCTATGTCTCCATCTCCCATTCCTTATGCTGGTTTTTTTTGTTTTGTTTTTTGTTTGTTTGTTTTGGCAACTGACCAATTGTTTAGTATTCAGCTGTTTTGACAGCTGATAAGAATGCAATAAAAATAAGTAGTTCCCAGAGTGATAACTTAGTTTTACAGATTTAGAATTCAAAATATAAAAATAGGGAAGCTAACAGTTTGGAAATGGTAAATATATAGGGATGGAAGACTGCGTCAGTCGTGCACATGACAGACTGGGTATCAACTTTGAAAAGGAGAGAGACTGTCACACAGCTGACAAAGACACATACAGAAAGTACAGATAAACTCAGGCAAAAAAGGTAGAGGAAGAAAGCCTATTAAAAGCTCAGATGCACTCGTGTTTGTTTGTTTCATGGAGAGCTTCAATATTCATATATTGAGAGCACCTCACATTCAATATATAGTTCTCAAAACATTATCATTACCTGTGTAAATATCTAGAACAAACTTAAGTAAGTTAAGTGGTCCTTCTATAGCAAGTATCCTCCAAAAGTAGCAGATGGCAGACTGAAATTAGTAGGAAAAAACAACCACATGAATTTAAACATAAAGCAAATTAGGATTATTTACTAAAAGGACAAGGGACTTCTCAAAGTTGTAATTAGGTCTTTACTGCTGTATGTACTGAACATGCAAAAATATTAATTTTAGTCCATCAGGAAATATATATATATATATATGATTTAAATATATCTAGTTATAATAATACATAGCATAATAAATATTACATATAACATATACATATTTAGTCCATATATATATACATATATGCAAAGAGGTTCATTCATGTCAAGAAAAATTAAAGTATGAAAATTCAGGCATTATTCATATCTTTAACAACAACAACAGACACACACAAAGGGGGTGGCAGAGGTTTAAAAGGTAAAATTCTTCCTGGCATTAGTAAAGGCCTGGGTCCAATCCTCAATACTACAAAGCTTGGGCATAATGGTACATGCCTATAATACTGGCACTCTATAGATGACAGCAGAAGGATCCAAGTTCAAGGTCATCTTTGGCTACTGAGTGAGTTTTAGGCTTGCCTGCACTAAATGAAATCACCCCATCTCAAAAATAATATTTTAAAAATAGAACTATAGCTATTGAACATCTACTTTGTGTAAAAAGGGTGTCCAGCAGCTTAATATCATAAAACATGCATTAGTCTCCCTTTGAAAGCAAAACAAGCTGCTGTATGAAGAAGAGAAATTTTATAGTCTGCCAGTTATACAGGCTCAAGTGATTTCAACCGCACAATGTTTTGAAGTCTCCGGCTGGCCTGTGTGACCCATCAACTGAACTATTTCTATGGGATTTATAATGACCAAAGTTGTATTATAATGACAGTTAAGCCCAACAATCCAGTTGTAGACAAATATGGTTTCCTCTTTCCTAAAGGTACCAAATGTTGAAGAATAGCGTTTAGAGCAGGCTCTTGTATGTGTGAACCTGTGTGGAGACTTGCTGCCTGATTTTATGTGAGGAGATATATGTAAAACCTCGTCATCTCCATCCGCGCAATTTGGGCAGTAGTAATCTCTATCTTGTACAATTTAGAGGCCATCCTCTGTGTGGCCTACTAAGAGATACATCAAAATCACAGTAACATAAGTTAATATTGATATTATTTTACATGCATATCAGGGCTTCTGTTCCTTCCAGAAAATGTAGTCTTCAAAGAAAGATCCAGACTTCCAACCTTTGAGGGAAAAGACAGACCAACACAATAAGTGAATTAGCTAGGCTGCTTTAAAAGGTAGTCATGTGCATTAGAAAAAGAATCATATATATATATAATATTTTTTTCACCCAGGAAGACTTCCCAAAGACAAGTGTCTTCTCATCTTACAATGTGACATGTGGTATGTAAATACAGCAGCACTTCCGGGGCAGATGTGTCTGATTCAAATAAAGGTTCTTAGAATGGTACACATATAGATGAAGTCAGTGCTTCCATTCAAATTCCCCTAAGTCCTTTCTCTATTATCAGAAGATTTTTGCTATTTGATTGTAGGCAGATAACAAGACACAAATGTGAAAGACCATTGTGATCTGCCCCAAGGCACCTATGAACACAGCTGTGACTAGCTGTCACTCAGTGAACTGGAAGTCTGCGGTGTCCTGTCTGGGGCTCTAGTTCCTTACTTTTCAACCTGTAGTCGTGACCCTTTGGCAAATTTCTATCTCCAAAAAGTTCACTTAAAATTAGTAACAGTATAAAAATTACGGTTATGAATTAGCAACATAAATAATGTTATGGGGTCACTACAACACCAGGAATTGTATTAAAGGGTAGCAGCATCAGACAGGCTGAGACCCACTGCAGTTGGAGAGACAGCATGAGTGTGCCACCCCAGGCCCCTCACTGGCTCATCGCACTTCTCATCGGCTTTGACTTCCCACATTGCCCAACATTCTAAATCTTAGCCATTTTCCTTTGTGTTAAACTTTGGATTGACTCAAACCACAAAGTCAGTTAAAAAAAAGGAGACCCATGTGCAGGAGAGCAGACTCATGGATGAGAGCATAGTAGCATTTTTCACCTCTGAACTGTAACTGTCTTCATGTCTCATATGAAATAAACTACCTTAATTAGAGGTGAACCCAATAGGGAAGGTCAGCAAGGCCACATTATCACAAATCCACATTTGGAAGAAGCAATAGTAAAAACCCAAACTTTGGGTTCCCTTTGACAAGCTTACTCAGCACTGATAATTTATATTCTTGAGCCTCTAGGGGGTGTTTTCTTGCCTTCTTAAACATGAATAGAGTCTAGGGTTATTCTTACAGTGGTCATGCTTATATAAAGCATATTTCTCTGATTAAAATGATACAGAAAAATGTAAAAAAAAAGTTATAAAAAATGTAGTGATTCAATGTTACACTCTGGAAAGAGAACTTTAAGTAAGAGTTTCAGCCCTGAGACTGGAGGGATGGGTCAGAGGGCAAGACACTTGCTGCTCTTTTAGAGCTGTCTGTATAACTGCAGTTCCAGAGACCTTATCCCTTCTTCTGGTCTCCAAGCCTCCTAGACATACATGTGATGCATAGACAGACATATAGACAAAATATTCACACATAGAAAATATAAACAAACAAATGAGATACAGACTTAGACTAGATTATAAAAAACATAAAAAATCAATTAACTCTTGAAGCAATATTATGGGTTGATTTCCTGTTTCACGTCTAGGGATTAAATGCTATATAAAAACAAAGCACCAAGTTAGGAGGAGGAAGGAACTCATATTTTGAAAATAAAAAGTCAATAGTTAAAAATAATCTGAATTGATCCAAACACCTGCCTAAAGCCAAAAGAGAGGCACTCATGGACCTGCTCTGGCCACACGGGCCAGAGCATCCTGGAGAAGGACATTCAAGCACCCACCCCGGTCCAACTGGACCTGAGAGGTCTGAAGAAAGATACCCAAGCACCGGCTGTGGGTGCCACTGGGATGGATGAATGTGAGATGGAGAGGTGGAAAGATGGAGTACACGGTGAAGTGTTGGAAGAGAAGGAAAAGCCAAGGAATTCATGTGCTGTGGAGAAAAGTGCACTCGGTGGTGGTGAGGCACAAGCAGATGTGAGGAGGCCATTGTGACATCCTGGCTTTGCTTGCTGCCAAAGGCAATGTCATGGTCTATGATCTTGCTGAAGCTTGGGTCTGCGTCAATGTTAGTGGCCCAAGTTATCATCAAAGGCTAAACAGATGTCTGTGGTCTAGGCTGCTACCAGAAACCATGTGAATATCTGAGGGCCATGCTGCTGAAGGGGACATACTGATCTGAATGACCAACACTGCCACCTAAGACCATGGGAACATCTGGGCCCAGGCTGCTACTAGGGTTGGAGTTATGGTTGGAGGTGGGAGTGCATGTCTGAATTTGTGGTCCTGTGGCAGCTTGGTCTCTGTTGATGTCCCAGGCCCATGTTACCACCAAAAGCCATACAGAAGTCCCTGGTATGGACCGCTACCTGTGACACTGCTGAGATGGTCCGACCTCTTGCCAGACACAGCACTGGAGTGATCTGGCCCACCTGTCACATGGGCAGCACAGTAGGGCTGATCCTGACAGTGGGTGAGCAAGTGAGCTGACCCCTTCTGCTGTGGGTGGTTTGAGCCAAAAAGAGAGAGTCTGCTCCTTTGCCTGCAGCAGACAAAAGATCAAGCCCTGCACCTGTACCTCTCATAATAAATATGGTAGCAAAGACATGAGTGAGCCAGCCCCAAGGACAAAGAGAGAAGAAGAGCTGATCCAGCCTCTTGCTGACTTCCAATTGTGTAAGCTAGCTAAGGCAGTCTTGGAGAGCTCTCCCTGGTGATGTAGGCTCAGAAAGTTGGCAGGCTGACCAATTCAGTTACCTCCCAGGTCCAGGGCTATTAGTTGGCCCACCCCAACATCTACCTCATCTGTAATCTTATAGAGCATGAGAGAGAGCCACAGGTCCTGCAGATCCAAAGTTACCAGATCTCTACAACACAGGACAACAGCAGGATATCTGAGAAGAGTCTTCATGAAGATCCAGTATTGACAGTATTGCAGAAGCCTCAAACCAGACCAAGAACTCATTGTAAAGAACATTTTCAATTAAAGTTATATAGACAGAAGGGTATATTGTGTTGCATATTGTGACATATTACAGCTTCCACGACAATTTTATTTTTTATCTATTTTATTTTATTTTGGGGGGAGAGGTTGCAAGGACAGAGGGTGACTACAAAGGAGTCAGGGAGAAGAATGAGATTGGGTTCATGATGTGAAAATCACAAAGAATCAATAAAAAGTTAAAAAAATAACCTGAATTTTATTAAGTGCAAGAATTTTTTACTTTATCTTTTTTGTCTCCTTTCCTTTAGCTACAGCTGCGGCATGTTGGTTGTAATTTGTAGACACTTCCTTTCTGCTAGAAAAGATTATGTTTCTTCTCTAAAGGTCATGTTTTAGTCACTGTGGGAGCTGCACCAACTGTAATAAACAAATATTCATGTTCCCTAACAGAGCAAAGAGCAAACACAACCCAGGACACAATGTCATAATCTTATCATATGCTTATCTTAATCTCTGAAACGATGAAAGCAACTCCAGGAAACTGTGAGAAGGACCAGTCATGTTTAAGGCCCAAGACTCCAGCAAGAAGGTTTTCTAGTATTCTTTTACATTAAGGAATCATCAAATAAGCTGTTTTCCTTCTTAGAAGTGGGCTGTGTTCTCATATTCACGGATTTGCTTGAGTGCTTGACTTGCATTGTTTTTAGTGTGATTATGTAAAGCCTCGAGTTTTAGAGATGAAATTATAACTCTAAGACATAATAAAGACAAACACATTTTCTACTTATAGAACACAAACGTCTAGGCTCTATATTTGCTGATTAGTTGTGGCATAGCATACATGGGACATGTCCTGTTGCTTCCTAAAGGGATTTAGTCATGAAATCACAGTGTCAGGTACGGAGACTGCATAGAGAAAAGATCTGACTAGATTTGGATTCAGGCTGTGTTCTCATTTTCTGTTTGTTTTTTTTCCCCTCAGAATGTTATTTTAAACACTCAGTGTCTTTTTCTTGATTTATAACAAGTATTTCTAATTCAGAGGTTTATAAAAATTAGAACTAATACAGAGTTACTAACGTACTAGGTACCAAATAACTAGAGGATGTACCCACAAAATTCATATGGGCCACTTTTGATTGTGTCTGTAGAGGGGAGTTGATTCAACCTTGATGGCTGTGGTTATACCCAGACCCTCTGTGTGGCTTTACCACAGACCAATCAAGTGACCAGACCAAGAACATACTAGAAGGTAGGCATTTTTTATGCCCAGGGCTCCAAACTAAAAAAAAATAATTTCCAAAACTATTTTTGTGTTGGAAGTAAAGTCCTAAGAAAGCAGGAGATAAAGGCCTATTGTTTTCCTAACTTAATGGAATTTTTGACTTCAGTAGACCCTCAAATGTTCAATGAATATATAAACATTCACATCAAATTAAATGGCCATTTTCATATAAACTTTTCTTTACCCTAGCTTATTTATTGAAATTGAGTTTCTTATATCAGATACTTTGACAGAGAATTTGCTTAATAATTAGTTTTAGGTTTTAATTAAAATATTGCATCATTTCCCCCAGTACCCCTCTCATCCTTCTAAGCAATGCCATGCCCTGACTCTTTCTCTAATTCATGATCTCTTTTTCCATATTTAATGCTACATATGTTATATAATGAACATATATAATAATACAACATGCTAAATACATTTATTATTGCTTGTATGTAATTTCATTGTTGACTAATTCGTTTCGGCTAACTAATTCAGGGGCTCAGCCCTGGAAACGATTAATTCTGCTACTTTCAGCAGTCATTAATTAGCTTTCCATCTAAGGTTGACTTAAGGTAACTTCTACATATGTTTATGTGTATGGTATGCACACATACACATGAGTGCATATATGTTCCTATAAATGATTGAATATGGATATATGTGCATGAAGATTGTCTTCCTCAATTGTTCTCAAATTTATTTGTTGAGGCAGAATCACTTGCTGAACTTGAGCTCACCAATTCCAGCTAGCCCAGCTTATTCCAGAGGTGCTCTGTCTTCATCTCCCAGTTAGCCCAGCTTATTCCAGAGGTGCCCTGTCTTCATCTCCCAAGTGATGCTATTATAAGCAGACTGTAGGTTTGTCTACCTGGAATTGACATGGATTCACACTTTATCCAGTGAGCCAGTCCCACCTCCAGTTCTAATGGCAATTTTAACTACAGGAAAATGTCAAGCTGTGATCCAGAGACTAGAAACCTAGCAAATACATTTATAACAGGCAGCAACAGTGTAGGCAGATTGAGAGGCAAAGATCATAGGCCCCAGCATCCTGTTTCGATTTTTCATTATTCAAATTTAAATCAATATTGAGGCCTTCTTACCAGGAGGCTGCTTTGAGAGAGGAGCAACAGATAGAGCAGTTAATTCCAGGAAAGGGAGAGTTGTTTCCTAGGAACTAGAAGTCTTGTCGAAGGGGAAAAATCAGTACTACTTCATAAGATGAAAAGGAACTCTCATACAACATCAACAGTAGCACAATACGGGGCCAGCTATACAAGGGAGATGTCTGAGGTTTAAGAAATAAAAATATGTCTATGGATGGTATTACACAAATTAAGAACTGAAGGATTTTGTGCTGGAGGGCAGTAGACACTCTCCATTCATTAATGCATCACCCTTCCTTTTGATTTTAGTACCAGTCATCTAAGGGATAGAACATACTGCTGAAGTTCAAGGCAGAAGCCTCATGTATTTCATTCACACTGACCTGACATGAGGCATGCAAAATCTCGTAAAGAAATGCACATGTTCCACTATGTTCATTGCAACTTTATTTGTAATAGCCAGAAGCTGGAAACAATCCAGATGTTCCACAACAGAAGAATGGATACAGAAAATATGGTTCATTTACACAATGGAATACTACCCAGCTATTAAGAACTAGGATATCATAAGTTTTGTAGGCAAATGGATGAAACTTTAAAATATCATCCTGTGTGATGTAACTAAGACCCAAAAGGACATGCATGGTATGTACTCACTAATAAGTGGGTATTAGCCAAAAAAAGAGAAAAGTACAGAATACCCTGGATATTACCCACAGGACTCAAGAAGGTTGACAATCAGAAACATCCAAGTGAGGATGGCTCAATCCCACTTGAGAGGGAGAAGAAAGCAATCACATGAGGGTGGAGGGAGGGACCTGGATGGAAAAGGGGACAGAGAGGGTAAGAGAGAAGCATGATCAGGTATTGGGGTGGAGGGTATAGGACTGAAGCCCTGAGGGCCAGCAGAAAGAATGGAAAAAGGCAACCTTGGGTGGTAGGAGTTGGAGGCACCCTATAGAATGTACCAGAGACCTGGGAAGTGAGAGATTCTTAGGATTCAAAGGGAGGGACATTAGATAAAATGCCCTAGAGTCAGGAGAGGGAACTTTCAGAGTCCTCCTCCTGTAGATGACAGGGCATCAAGTGGAGTAATGGAGTTGCCATCCTTCAGTCAAAAACCCTGACCCATTGTTCCTGTTTGAAAAAGCTGCAGGGACAAAAATGAAGAAGAGCCTGAGGAAATGAGGTCCAGTGACAGGCCCAAATTGGGATCCAGATCAAGGGGAGACCCCAAGGGCTGTCACTATTACTTATGCTATGGTGTACTACAGACAGTGTCCTATCATGATTGCCCTCCAAAAGTCCCAACAAGCAGCTGAAAGAGTCAGATGCAGATATTTACACCCAACCAAAGGACAGAAGCTGCAGACCCCTATGGTTGAATTAGGAAAAAGCTGAAAGAAGCTGAGGAGGAGGGCCATGCTATAGGAAGACCAGCAGTCTCAACCTAGATCCCAGAGATCTCTCAGACACTGAGCCATCAACCAGATAGCATACACTAGCTGATATGAGGCCCCCAACACATATACAGCAGAGGACTTCTGGGTCTGAACTCAGTCAGAGAAGATGCACCTAACCCTTAAGAGACTAGAGGCCCCAGGGAGTGGAGAGGTCTTGTGGAGTTGGGGGACGAGAGCATCCTCTTGGAGATGGGATGAGGGAGGAGGTATGGGATGTGTAAGAGTCAGAGGGTGGACCGAGAGGGGCATTAAGTCTGGACTGTAAAACAAGATTAAAGAATAAATAAAAAAATATTTTTTTTAAAAAAGAAATGCAATGGGTAGGTGACTGCTCAGCCAAGACACTCCTTTTACAAGCCCCTTGGAAGTGCTTTTCCCTGTACACATTTCCCTGAAGACATTTTCAGTCTTAGCTGAAGACGGACTTAATCCCTGTAGACCTGATGTTGGGTTGATGTCTCTACTTGTTCTTTGTTTAGTTTTCTTCTCACTTTTTCTTGTTTCCTGTTGATCCCAGGCTAACATTAGCCTAAAGCCTAGGGGCTCAGGAATCCTATTACCGTTACATTATTTTTAATAATCCTATAACAGATAGCCCCAGCCGAATTAGCTGAATTAGTTACTTGTGTCACTCTTGCAAGAAAATAAATGATGAAAGCAACTCAAAGAGGGAAGAGCAACCCTTGACTTACTGTTCCAGGGGATGCAGTCCATCATGGAATGGAAAGAATGCACACAGGAGCAAGAAACCTGACATCCACTGTCAGGATTAGTAAATTCTGATGCTCAGGGCCCATTTGCCTTTTAATTTAGTCTTGCACATGGGATAGTTTCCTCCCCCTACTTCCATTAACTTAATCTAGATAATCCCCCCCAGATATACACAGATTCATTTCTATGATGACTTCTAAATCCCACTAAATTGAAATCAAGAATAACTGTTGTACTTGCTGGTCCACCAGAACTAGATAACTAAATCCTGTTGCTGAATACTATGTATAGTTTATCTATAAAATATAGAGAAGTCAATCTGGACCTGAGCTGGAAACTTTCTCCCTGATGGATAGTTTTTGTAGTGGTAGAAGATACTCTGTAGGGTGCTAGAGGAGAAAAGGCACCAATGGTTTCATCTAGATGGTAATCCTATGATCTATAATACCAATCTGCGAGGCAAGATATGCCTACTTGTACAACAGTGGCATAACTGTTGTAGTGGTAACCAACTACTCCATGGTTAGATTATAGCCCCAGTCCACAGAAGGAAATAAATGATTGGTCTGGCAAGCACAAACAAAAAAGCACATGGATGGCAAAGCAATCAGCTCTGAGAAGGAGCTTATCATCATTTTATAGGTAAATTAAAATAGCAACAAACTGCCTTCTAAATATCTGTATGTATACCCATAGACAAATGCTATTTTCATTCTAACTTAACTCTTTCTGACTAAAGATACAGTAAATGAAGAAGACATTATGGTTGTTTAAGGTGCTGAGAATAGTGACCATTGACTGCTCAGCCCTAAACAATACATTTATACTTCCCTCTCTATGGCTTAAAGAACAATGAGTAAGAGAGAATCCAAAGAATACAAAAACAGAAAGATAGGAAGAAAGGCTGTAAAATGGACCTTCTGGGCATGACAGAGCCACTGTAATCATGAACTCATAGAACCTGCCCTAATCAACACTCATGAATGGGGGAGGGGCTAGTGGAGATCTATAACTCTCTGCTGAACTAGTGTTTCCTGATAGATTTTAGGAGAGAGTGAGTCAATGTCTTCAGTCACACACACATTGAAGAGTCCAGGAGGCTTCAAAACTTGATTGCAAGTGCATATACAGTTATAGATAACTAACTAACTGAACTCAGTGGGTCAAAAACTAGACAAAACAGCATGAATATGATACAGAGATTTGTAGGGAGAATGAGGGAGAGGTCGACACAGAAAAAATAGATAAGAGAATATAGAGTGTGAACATATTCAGTACACATTAAATATAGTTATGAAATTGTCCAGTCATCCTAAATACAATCACTGAAAGATGGGTGATAAAATCTTTTAGGATGTTCTAGAAACAAAGTTGCAGTCAGGATAAATCTTTCTTAAAGTATTTTCAACTCCAAGGTAAATAATTTAGTTTCACCAGCGTCTGAAGCCTATACCTACTTCTAAAGCATTAAAACTCAAGGAGGTACAATGTATCTTAAAACTCTTAAGTCAAGTTTCCTCATACAGAGTGTGAAATCCATACTTCCAATTTTTGGATTGAAAGAAACCAACTCTAAGTACTAAATAATTATTATTTTCACCATTTCTATTTTACATTTGAGCATTATAGTCTCTCCTATCTTATGCATCCAATGGTGTACAGTTTCTAAAATGTGAACTAAGATTTTTAACCACCTTCTCTGTGCCATGCCTTTCGCTTAGGTAGCTTAATTCTCAATTCTATGAAAGATGTCCTTCAGGAGCAAAGCAATTGATGCTCAGAAAGCTGTTCGAAGATGGCAGCTAGCCTGTAGAGACAGAACGAAGCTCATCTGCAAAACCAATGAAGAAGAGCATAACCATATATCAAAATATTGATTTGTTTACACAACTGCCACTTTACCTTACCAACGTAATTCCTAACTAGTCTATTTGTCCTTGTGCCCACAGATAAGTATAGACCTCACCCCTTTCCAGGGAAACTTCTATTTTCAGTAGATAATGACCATTTCAGGAAGCCACAACCAATCCAAAGACAGAGTTATGGAAATTCTGCCTTTTAAATGCTAATTTTTCTTCTGCACCCATAAAAGGCATAGAAGTAACAAAAGAGTCCAGAAAAGAGACTCCTACACATATCTCCCTGTATTTCTGGTTTTATTTGTGGAGGTTTTTCTTCAGAGGAACCTCATACCATCATGTTACCCACACCCATCACAGAACATCACTTTTAATTCTCTCTCTGTGAATGTTGGAAGTAAGAGACCTGAAAATTGAGAAGACAAAGACAGAGTTGCAGAGAGGTAAACGTAAAATCATGAGTTCGTAAAGGGCATTGTTGGAAGACATGTGGTCCAACCTAATTTTTGGATGTTAAAACATTCATGCTAAAAGGACCTGATACAAATGTGTCAGCCCTTCTTGTACTTACATCTCATGTCTATATCTGTTTGCATGTCTGTATGCTAAGGCCACAAATATGACTAGAAAGAAATGGTGGAGTCAAATCCCCACTTACTTTCCTTCTGTCTGACTGTATTCCAAGATCATTTGAAATTTTTAAGAAAGACTATGTTTTTCTTTTCTGTGTTGAAAATAATTTTTATGCATTATATTCTAACAATAGCGTCTCATCCCTCAAATCTTCCCAGATTCTTCCCATCTCCCCACCCACTCAACCAACCAACTCCTCCTCCTCCTCCTTTTCTTTTTCTTTTTGTTCAGGTATTAATTTTTCCCTGTTAGTAGAACAAAGAATTATTTCCTGACCATGACAATCTTATTCAAGTGGAGAATACTTTGTAAAATTCTGGAATGCCTAATGTAGGAGCTGAACTATTTTAAATTTTGTTTTTATCTAAGATTGTAAAGTATATAATTCACATGGAAAGTACTTTTGAAATACAGAAATGCCTAATACAGAGACTAAAACATTTTAATTTATTTTTTAACTGAATTATTTAACATGATATACTTTGATCACATTCTTTAACATTCTTGCCAATTAACAGTCAAATTATTTCAGTTTGTTTTGTATTTTTGAGATCTGGGTCTGGGGGAAATACTCAGTCTTGTTAGGGAGTATGAACATGCCTTGAAGTTCTGACTTATTAATTGGCCTGTTATATCAGTTTCTGGGAGGAGCTTATTAGGCTATTCCATGGTAATGGCTTTGCCTATGTCTCATTTAATTCTGTTCAGATTTACCTTATGTATTGGGAAGCTCTGTTATTAGATACATAAATATGTATGTGTATGATGTCATCCAGATGCACTTGGTATTTATTCTTATAGACTATCCAACCAGCATTCCTTGTATCTGGTAGCAATCTTCATCTTTGGTAAAAATCTTTGTAAAATCTGTATCACATTACTCTTCTGATATCCCTTGCTTCCTTAAGCTCATTTCTTGCATGGGGATATTTCACTAAAGTTTCATAGTTAAAACACGTTTTAGTAAATATATGAAGTTAACACTTTTGTCTATTTGGACTATCTCTGATCTTTAATGACTCTGTTGTATAACATTATTGAAATATTTGAATTATAGATCATTAAGTCAATTATACTATTTCTATGCGCCATTAGAATTTTCCCTTCATTTCTCCTTTCCTAATTTTATTTTTAATTTGACAAATGTTTTTGAAACAGGGTTTCTCTGTGTAGCCTTGACTATCCTAGAGATTTCTCTGTAGACCAGGCTGGCCTTGAACTCAGAGTGCTCTGCCTGCCTCTGCCTCCAAGTGCTGGCATTAAAGGCATGTGCTACCACTGACCAGCTAGTTTGACACAATTTTTGTAAGATGCATTTTGTGCCTTAACAATACCTCTTTATGTTTCTACTGATTGTTTAGCCTCCTCCTATTTACTTTTTGAATTCAATGTACATAACTTTCCATAAGTCTCCCTTCAGCCATTTATTTCTTCATTGCACTCCTCTTTCTTCCAGTGGCAGAAGCATAAAAATGTCACCAAGACAATTTAGTTGGAGCTATACAAATTAAGTCATGGGAACATAAATATAACCCCATGTAAGAAACCCCTTTTGGGGGACTGTAGCAGCTGCTCTAACACAGAAGAAGCTGCACTGAGAAAGGTTGTTTAAATAAAACATTTTTAGTTTCCTTGGATTTCCATCTTGGTTTTTGGAACAGTAGCATCCACTGTACTCTATACCATATGTTGGGAATGTTTATATTTTGTAGCTGAGTTTCCAACTTGAGACAATTTTAAATTACCCTAACATCCTTGAGAGAGAGATAGATAAACCCTATATTTCCTGCAAAGTATAGGATTTATGTCTTCCACAGCCCAAAGGTCTAATCTGATGCATATATATATATATATATCCCAACAGTGACTCAAAAGGTATTTGCAGTATTTGATAAGAAGTCAAAGGGTGGATGATATTGGTCATTAGGATGACCCCAGTACTAAAATACAGCTTCAAAGTCACTTTATTAGTGTGTATCAGTTGTGTAATATGAATTCCATTGTGATATTGCTGTACATGCATATCAAAAACTTTGGCCACCTGTGAAAGTACAAGGTTTAATTATTCAAAATCCTTATAGATTTAAATTTAAAGACATATATTCTTTATACATATTAGAGAACTGAATGTCACAGAGGAAGGATATTTTCAATAGGACAAAACAGCAACCCACAGACTGGAAAAAGATCTTTACCAACCCTACATCTGATAGAAGGCTAACATCCAAAATATTCAAAGAACTCAAGAAATTAGACTCCAGAGAAACATATGACCCTATTAAAGATGGGGTACAGTGCTAAACAGAATTCTCAACTGAGGAATCTTTAATGGCTGAGAAGCACTTAAACAAATATTCAACATTCTTAGTCATCAGGATAATGCAAATCAAAACGACCCTGAGATTCCACCTTACACCTGTCAGAACGGCTAAGATCAAAAACTCGGGTGACAGCAGATGCTTCTGAGGATGTGGAGAAAGAGGAACACTCCTCCACTGCTGGTGGGATTGCAAGCTGGTGCAACTACTCCGGAAATCAGTCTGGTGGTTCCTCAGAAAATTGGAAATAGTTCTACCTGATGACCCAGCTATACCACTCCTGGGCATTTACCCAAAAGATACTCCAACATATAACAAGGATACATGCCCTACTATGTTTATAGCAGCCTTATTTATATTAGCCAGAAGCTGGAAACAACCCAGATGTCCTTCAACAGAGGAATGGATACAGAAAATATGGTCCATTTACACAATGAAGTACTACTCTGTTATTAAAAACAATGATTCATGAAATTTGCAGGCAAATGGATGGAACTGGAAAATACCATCCTGAGTGAGGTAACCCAGTCATAAAAAAGCACACATGGTATGCACTCACTGATAAGTGGACATTAGCCAAAAAGAAGCTCAGAATATCCATGATACAACTCACAGACCATATGAAACCCAAGATGAAAGAAGACCACGCCAAAGTGTGGATGCTACAGTCCTACTCAGAAGGGGGAGGAAAATAATTTCAGGAAGTGGAGGGAAAGAGGGACCTAGGAGGGAGAGAGAAGGGAGAGGGGAAAGGGTGGCCAGTTCAGATATGGGAGGGAGAAATACAGAGAGCCTGGATTTTGAAAGGAGATGTGTAGTAGTGGGAGAGGGGGAACTGGGAGAAGCCACTAGAAAGTCCCAGGTGTCAGGGACCCAAAAGATCCCCAGGATCTAAAAGGAAGGACATTAGCCAAAATTCCCAACAAAAGGGAGATAGAACCTGTAGAGACAATACCCAGTGGATAGTGACACCTCCTAGTTGAGGGATGAGGCCACCCACTCACCTCAATAATATTAATCCAGAATTCCTCCTGTCAAAAGGAAATGCAGAGACAAAGTGTGGAGCAGAGACTGAAGGAAAGGCCATCCAGAGACTGCCCCACCTAGGGGTCCAACCAATCTACAGACACCAATCCCAGACACTATTGCTGATGCTAAGAATACCTTGCTTACAGGAGCCTGATAGAGCTATCTCCTGAGAAGCTCTGCCAGAGCCTGACTAATACAGATGCAGATGCATGAAGCCAAACATTGGACTGAGTATGGGGACCCCAATGGAGGATTTAGGGGTAGAACTGAAGGAGCAGAAAGGGTTTGCAGTCCCATAGGAAGAACAGCAATATCAACCAACCAGATTCTTCAAAGCTCCCAGGGACTAAACCACCAACCAAAGAGTAGACATGGAGGGACCCATGACTCCAGCTGGATATGTAGCAGAGGATGGCTTTATCGGGCAATGCTAGGAGGGGAAGAGGGGAGACCCTTGGTCCTGTGGAGGATGAATGACCCAGGGTAGGGGAATGCTAGCACAATGAGGCAGGAGTAGGTGGTTATGAGGGGGAGCACCCTCAGGAAGCAGGGGGAATGGGGAAGGGATAGTGGGTTTGCAGATGGGAAACTGGGAAGGGGATAACATTTGAAATGTAAATAAATAAAATATCCAATAAAAAGGTGGGGCAAGTAATATTATTTAAGTTGTAAAACTGGAATTTGAAAACAGTGTTCTCTGGTCCAAAGATTTCCTCCCAAATGCACATCCTGCATAACTAAGGAATTTGTCATGGGGCTTCTGTAGTGACCATTAAGACAAACGGAAGCAATGATGTTTTCTAGAACTAAGGATTTCATATTTTCCCCTATATTCATTTTCTTTATCTTCTGTGTTGCTAGATGGGATTTAACTAGATACAATGATGTACAAAGATCACAATTCACAGATTGTCTCACTCTGTGTGCTCCATTGCTGTTAAGTTCAACCCAGTAAGATTCATAGAGAAATTTTGAGAGTATCTCTGAGAAGTCCCCATGATGATCAAGAATTACATCCATTTTCTTCCTTTCACATTACACTTTGCTTATTCGGAAGAAAATAAAACATCAGTAAGGCCAACAGTTATATTCACCTTTGAGGATGGACTCTTTATCTCACAGAATGTGGGGTAGAAGGTTGTAAAGAGTTGGATAGATTCAACAAAACACAAAAACAACCCCAAGTCTACTAACTCCATGCTTTTTTAACACACAGAGAACAAATTCCTATCCATTTTAGCTAATGTATACATTATTTCAACTCTATTCCCTAAATTGTTCTCTTTGTAAAATATTTCAAGTCTTAAAGTTACAGATGTATAATTTATCTTACAACCATGTAAATAAAAGCAGCACATACAGATGACTAAGCAGCCAGATGTGAAATGCTTGGTTCTTGGAGGACATTATTGCTGCACTGAACTAACCATTTAGGGAGCTCCCATAGTTTTGAAATGTATTGTGTGAGATAATATAAATCTTCCCTCTTAAAAAGAAACTATGTAAGTTAGGACACTTCTAATTTGTACGTAAGTTGAGTCTCATGAACATTTACTACATGTAGAATAAAATCTAAGCTTCTTATCCACACCTATGTGACCTTAAGACATAGCTTCATATCCTTTATATTGTCAAGTGCTACTTGCTTATGCTGTTCTCTGAAGCCACAGGTGCTGTCTTACTATGTATTGTTTTTAACAAAATCTCAATCATTTGATTTTACCAATGAAGACTTGGGAGCCAGATGCTGGGGAGAAAGTACTAGCTCAAAGAGGCAAAGAAAGTACCCAGATGACCTTCTTCCATAGATGGCATCCCTAAAGGAAGCTCCCAGTCCCCATACCATCTCAAAAAGCTTCAAACTGAATGCCCCTTCCTTTTCCTTCCTAGGCATCTCTTTATCCATCCTTCTTATTTTCTTGTACTCTTATCGTACCCCCCACTACTGTAGGTCATTTCTTGTTAAGTGGTTGCTTGGTCAGCCTCTTGACCAATGGTTGACTTTACTTACTCCTGTTTACAATAGGCATAAACAGGCAAACAACACAATCTCAGTGTTCACAGCGTGATCAGATATCCTGCAAAAATGAACCAGGAGGTTCTAGTACTTGTGCATTTATCAGCAGAATAAGTCCATGGATGTACAGTCCTTACCATTTGTGCTCCTATAGTAGAACTCTCTGGATTGGATAATATGTGAATAATAAGAATGCATTCCTCACAATTTTAGGGGCTAGCAGGAGGATGGCTGCTGTGTTTTTGCTTAGCAGAAGACACTAAAGAAATTCTAGTTCTCTTCAACCTTTTTCTATAAGGCAAGATCCTATGAATAAGGACACACCCTATATGATCTAATCTAAGCCTACCTCATAATAGCGTTACGTTGAGGATAAAGTCCCAACATGAAGTTTTAAAAGGATAAGCAATCAAATAATGGTAAATAATGAAATAATTTTCCCCAAAGTGAATATATCACTGCATACTTTCGGTACTGGCTACAATCACTCTGCTCTTTCTTAGCTCAGAAATGTTTAAACTTGGGGAAATGACAGTCATAAATTGTTATTAAAATTATTTGAATCTCTTTTCAATAGTATCCATCACTCTTTCTTCTCTTCTACATCCCTCCAATTTTGTTTTCATTAAACGCAGATACCACTGCATCCACTTCCTACACACTGGTCTTTACCAAGAAACTTGTAGAGTTAGAACAGAGCTTTATAGGTTTAGATGTTTTGATTTGATTTGATGTGTATGAGCACTTGTCTACATCTATGTGTTTGTATGATGAACATGCCTGCTACTCACAGAGACCAGAAGAGGCATTGGATCTCAAAGAAATAGAGTTAAAGATAGTTGTAAGCTGTCATGTATGAGCTGGGAACTTAACCCAGGTTCTCTGCAAGAATAACAAGTTCTCCTAACTTCTGAGTGACCTTTTCAGACCCAAGAGATGTGCTAAAATGTTCCTCAAGGTGTCAAAATTGAGGTTAGCCTATAGGCTATTGGACCTCAGAGATAATAATTCTGTGAAGAAGGCTGTCTACTCAGATGCTAGTGTGTGTATCCAGTGTTTCATAAGGTCTTGAATTTGACCATGAAATTATTTTATTTGTAATAGATATTTTTGGTTGTCATCTGGACTTGACTTAAAACCAAGTGGTTAGAGGAGTTTTCCCCTGTGAGGGACTTTTTCTTAATTAAATCATTTAAAAGGGAAGACTCATTTTGAATCTGGTGGAAAGATACTTCTTTAATCTGGGCCATACCTTCTCCTGGCAGCCTATATAAAGAACATGGAAGAAAGAAACTCTCTCTCTCTCTCTCTCTCTCTCTCTCTCTCTCTCTCTCTCTCTCTTACACACACACATTCCTTCACTGGCATTACAGCTTACTTCTTTGGGATTCCAGTGTGTACTGAAGACCAGCTATGGACTGAACAACTACTATATTCTTTGACCTTCCATTGGTAGACAACCATTGTTGGACTAGCTGGACTAGATGGAATACAGTCTGTAAGACATTCTAATAAATCACTTCTACAATTTCTGCTATTTTAGACAACCTTGACTTGAAGAGAAACCATGGTTTATAATCTAAGTTTCACATGTTTCTATGTTCCATGACAGTTGTTACTATAGAAGCATTCCATTAACTTCTGTGGCTAAGAACTGTCAGTTTAAGGGAGGATTGCCTACTGCTCATCAGTGTCTTCAGGTATCTGACCCCATTGCTATCCAACTCTTGACACTAGCAGTGCTTTTCTACTTCTGGACTTGTGATCTTCTACCTACACATTACGGAAACTGTGACACCAGACTTTATGGGCATATAATAGAGATCATGCTGTCATCTGTCATTTACAGACATATTATAGTATGAATTCTATCAGAAATATGAATATTTAAGAAAGAAATGATTAATGAATAAGTAATTCTAATTAAAAACTCTGAATGCAAAGAACTGCATGCAAGCAGCAAAGCCAACTTCTAGTTCTAGAATTAAAATGTTTATGGTATGGTCAGCAAGGGCAGAAAGTGGAGAAAAAGCAATAAATGACTTATAGAAAGGTAGAAAGAATCTTAAGCTTGGGAAGCCTTGAATACATGGGAGGGGTGGTGGGTAATGTAGGAAATGGAAGCAGATAAAACAAGAAGGAACTAAAAGGCACAGCAATGATCCAAAGTTCTCCTTAGAGTTGTAGCCTATATTAAATTATTGGTAGGGTGCAGAGTGATGGACAATGTCCTTCCGGTCCCTATTGCTTAAGGAAAGCCATGTGACACCTTGCACACGGCTGACCCAGAAGATGACACTCATGCATGGGTGTGTACCTAGCTGCCATTATATAGAACAAGAGGATCAGTGTCTTTTAGGGGTGACAACCTGACCTAATACTATGTAGTGTGAAAGGAAAGAGTCTATTACTCCCAACTTATTTTCATAAACAGTTAATAACATTAGATGACTGACTACTTATCTTACTAAAGGATTCTACCAGGTTATCGTTTGTATTTCTGAGTCAATCAGAAACAAATTTAAACACAGTTTCCATGTGCTTAAAATCAAAAACAGAGGAAACTTTATCTTTTGAATATCCTCAACAAAAAGCAGCTTCTGATTATGCATATTTTCTTTCTTAGTGGAATTTTAAAATGTATTTGACAAAACTCTTTCCTGCCAAACAAGTGAATTATTATCGTCTGTGTCTGCTATGTATATTTTAGTATTGAGGTAGGGAGAAGAGAAGATGGAGAGAAAGAGAGAGAGAGAGAGAGAGAGAGAGAGAGAGATCAGTATGTCACAATCAATTTGACTGGAATGTGTCCAGAAGCATGTGTTTGGATAAGTGAGAATCTAATTAGCTAAAGGAAACAAGTCTTAATTTTTAAAATAATAAAAAATGTTATCATTCATTACCTACTGGTAATTAATAATATTATGGGATCACTTATGAGTGTTGATAGCACGCCCTCACCCATTGCTTATTTTTATTTCCATTTTCCAGTTAAATACTTTGCATGTAAGCTCTATAGATAACAGGCACTGTGTAATTTAGGTAACAGAAAATGGGTGTTTAATGTTCCATTAAATTAGAAACTGAAGCTGTGCGATTTGGGCTATGCCAACCAGAAATAATAGAACCCAGAGAGATTATATACACATTTTATTTGGTGATGAAAGGTCTGCTCATGTTTCTAAAAGGAACATCAATGTCTATCATCTGAATACATGTTGAATGTTAAACTAGAATTCTGTAACTGTGTGTGACTTCATATATCAGCATTGCAATGAGATTGTTCTAGGATGATGTCTACAATTGTGAGTCCCAGGTAGCTACAGAAACTTATGCTGAGGCCATTGAGGGTCAACAGGGCAGAGATGAAAAGATGTATCTGGAGATTTGGAATCGCTAAACTATTGCCATGAGACTTGTCCCAAATATTTGTGGAATATCTTTTGTTTAATTGGAGGATCTCATACCTGAGAAAATTATATTGCCTGTTTATGCCCTCTTCCTCTCTCTACTCCTTTTATGTTCCCTGAACCATCTCTTCTCTTGTTTCCCTGGGAACCAAGCATTCAAACATATAAGTATATGGGATCATTGATGTAAAAACTATCACAAATATGATAGTAATAAACTTTTATGTAGCACTTATAACCTCGTCAGCCACAGATTTTGAGCTAAGTTTACACTGCCAGGTATGAGTTCTCTCCAACTAAATGGAATTCAGTTCCTATTGGACAGTTGTTCTTTACCCCTAAGATATAGTGCAACTACTGTCATGTAGTGGGCATCTTGCCAGTTCTTCCTGGTATATAGTTTTTATAGGTATATAGGGATGTTGACAAATTTTCTCTCAGGTTTTTTGAAGGCAATAGGACTCATTTAATTTGAATCCCAGCAATACCCTTCTGGCAAACATAATTGTGCATAGAAGGCTATTGTTCATATATTTTTATTTATTTACAATTCAGCTGTTACCCCAGCTCTTGGTCCCCCTTCTCATAGTTCCTCATCCCATTCCTCCTCCCACTGTCTCCAAAAGGATGCTCCCCTACCACCAGGCCTCCCCTCTCCCTGGGGCCTCAAGGCTCTCCAGGATTACATGCATCTTCTCCCACTGAGACCACACCAGGCAGTCCTCTGCTATATATGTGTCAGGGGCCTCAGAGCAGCTACTGTATGCTGCCTGATTGGTGGCTCAGTTTCTGGAATCTCCCAGGAATCTGGATTAGTTGAGACTGCTGGTCTTCCTATGGGGTCATCTTTTTCTTCAGTTTCTTCTGTCCTTCCCATAATTCAACCACAAAGGTCCCTGACTTCAGTCGAATGGTTGGGTGCAAATATCTGCATCTGTCTCAGTCAGCTACTGATTTGGCCTCTCAGAGGACAGCCATGCTAGGCTCCTGTCTGTAAGCACACCATAGCATCAGTAATAGTCTCAGGCCTTGGTGTCTCCTCATGAGTTGGATCCCCAGTTGGGCCAATCTCTGGACTGCTTTTCCCTCAGTCTCTTCTCCCTTTTTGTCTCTGCAGTCCTTTTAGACCGGAACACTTCTGGGTTAGAAATTTTGACTGTGGGTTGGTAACACTATCCCTCCTCTTGAGGCCCTGTCTGTTTATTGGAGGTGGACTTTTTATGTTCTCTCTCACTATTATTGGGCATTTCTCTAAGGTCACTACCATTGAGTCCTGAGAGTCTTTCACCTCCCAGGTCTTTAGTACATTCTAGAGGGTCTCCCCACCTCCCACCTTCTGAGGCTGCATGATTATGATTCAATTCATTCTGTTGACCCTAGGGGCATCACTCCTGTTTTCTCTCTCTGTATACTTGATCGTGTTCCCCCTTTCCCCTCCCTCTCTTTTCTCCCACCCAAATCCCTCCCTCCTTCTGCCTCCCAAGATTATCATCTTCCTCCTACTAAGTGGTATTGAAACATCCACACTTGGCCTTTCTGATTATTAAACTTCTTAAGCTCTGTAGGTTGTATCCTAGGTATACTGTACATTTTGTCTAGTATCCACTTATTAGTGAGTACATACCAGATATGTCCTTTTGGGTCTGGGTTACCTCATTCAGAATGATACTTTCTAGTTTCATCCATTTGCCTGCAAAACTCATGATGTGCTTGTTTTTAATAGCTGAACAGTAGTCTGTTGTGTAAATGAGCCACATTGTCTGTATCCATTTAGGGACATCTGGATTGTTTACAAGTTCTGGTTATTACAGTAAGTCGGCAATGAACACAAGGGAGCATGTGTCCCTGTGATATGGCGGAGAATCTTCTGGGTATATGCCTAGGAGTAGTATTGCTGGGTCATCAAGCAGGTCTATTTCCAATTTTCTGAGGAACCACGAGATTGATTTCCAGAGTGGTTGTAGGTTGGAAAATACTTAGTGCATATTCTCAGTACTTAACAATGGAAGTTATTATATGGGTTTCTCTAGCTCCGTTAATGCATAACTGTAAGCCTTCACCAACTTCAATGTAAACTGCAGCCTGTCAGGAACTCGTCTATTCCATGTCCTCTTTTGTCCCCCAGTCTAGTTTTATTTGCCTATTTGCTGTGATTGCTGACCTTAGAACTCATGCTTTCGGAGAAGATCTTAATCAGGGGAGAAAGAAAACAGTGAACTCAGAAGCAATCCAATTCAAGTTTCTGCCTCACTATGATGACTTGCACCTCTAACTTGGACATTTCTGTAGATAACTGAATTCCTGTTGTGAACTTCTCAGACATTGAAGCATAGTACTGTCTCCCATTTCAATATGCCTAGCATTTTCACAACTCTCACCTCTTTCTGAGTCTACCACACATCCAGGAAGATAGTGGATTTTGTAATCAAAGCATCTAGTGATCTATTAGGACTACATCTAGAACCACCTAGTAAGTAAACCTCTGGACCAGTCCACAAAGGAGTTTCTAAGTTGGGTTCATTGCAGTGTTCCTGAACTGAGAAAAAAAAAGAAGCAGAAAGAAAAATGTTGTTCTTCCAAGCCTTGTTGTTCAGGAAAGCACACCTAATCCAGTGATTCTCAGAGAGTTTTTCAGTTAAAGTGTAATGATTTTTTTTGTTTTAGCATATAGAAAGATTAAAAAAGGAGAATAAATGTTATATAAAGAAAATTTCAAGAGAAAAGCATCATGCTGGAAATTGCCATAAGATCTGAGAAGTAAGTAAGGTTGCTAGCAAGAAGTCACCAGAACATGTCTTGTCTGAGTGGCCAGACCGAGCTTAGAGCTGAATGACCCTTACTCCATTCTAGTTCCGTCATTCCATCCGGTAAGGAAATGCTGCTAACTGTCTTTCTGGTATGCCTCCTTATCACTAAAATTTTCCATCCTGGGATGGTTAATGTTAATTATCAATTTTACTGGATGTAGATTTACCTAGAAAGTGAACATCTGGGCCTATCCATGAAGGAGTCTCTGAATTAGACTCATTGCAGTGTTGCTGGACTGAACAAAAGGAAAAAGCAAGTTGAATGCAAGCATCTATCCCTTTGTGCTTGTTCACAACATCACTGTGACCAATGGCCTCATGCCCTGACATGTGCCTTCTCTGCTGTGATGGACTGTACCCTCACACTGTGTGTTGCCTGTGCCCTGGACTACTAGCTGCCCAACCCTACCTTACCTTGGGGGTTAGAGATGAGATGGCATGAAGTCCATGACAAAGACTCAGGAAACAAGTGAGAAATGTCTCTCTGTTCACTTTCTCTCTTCCTAATTCATTCTTTATCTGTTGTAGATGGTGGCATCCTCTTTTTACTCAAGATAAAAGATGTTATGATATATTAAAGTCTTTGATATACTTTACTCCCCCTTCCCAATTAAAAATAATCATAAAATTTCAGTAATGTTATCATGAATGTGTGTGTGAGTATGTCATCTCTCAACTTTACTTCTAAGCCACCGTTTTTATGGTACCTCCTCCTAATTATCACACTTTGTTGAGACTTTGATCTATTCAAATTCATTATTATGTTGTAGAACCACATGCCTCAGTTACAAATCTCCCTTGCAATTATGGATTTCAAAGGTTTTCCTTATCTCAACTTCTCAAAGACTATCCACCACTTCATAAAGTTTGAGCTCCTTGTCATATCATTCAAAGGTTTTCAGTGTTATGAATATTTTATGACTTCCTGATCAAGTTCTCTTGGTCACCTATTATCTTGCAATATATAAATTGCTTGTGATCCTAAAATACTGCTCCATTTCTTGGTTTGTATCTTTCTTTACCACTTCTAACTAAAATTCTCTTAATCTTTTTGCATAAGTGACTCCTAAAACAATAGCAATATCACCACACATTGTAGCTATAATCTCAGTGCTTTAGAAGAAACCACAGAAGATTACCACAAGTTCAAGGCTAACCTGAACCATACAATGAATTACAAACCACCCAAAATACACAGAGAGATTTTACTTTAAAGGAATAAACATATCCAGATATAGGCAAAAACATACCATATTTGTCTTTCTATTAATCATTAAATAAATGATAACCATCCATAGATGCAGAGAAGTTAGGCATATGAAGGAACTAGGTGGGGCACATGGACCTTTCTGGGAAAAGTGAAATATAATAGATTTTATAAGTGTGCTCTAGAAAGGCAGGTTTTGGAATGAGAGGATTATGTAGCGTAGAAAATAGGAGGTATTGTTGAGGAAGGGAATGCAAGGATAGACAGCTGGAATTGAAGATCATTTGAGAGATGATATAGAAACCTAGTACAGTGATTATGTGTGTGTGTGTGTGTGTGTGTGTGTGTGTGTATGTGTGTGTAGATGTATGTATGTGTATTTCTAAAATAAATTAAGGTGATCCTAATGAGATCTGCTAATAATGGGTGATACAGAGTCTCAACTGGCCATTTCTTGTCACCAAATAAGGCTTCCAGTATGGGGCTGGGTTACATTCAATTGAGGTGTTGGACAAGAGAATCCCCTGGACATCCTCAAACAACCCAGGCTGTAAGACAGTGGGTTATCCTCTGCAAACTGATATCAAGGGTCCATTGTTGAAGACAACACCCACATAACTCATTGAATATGAAATAGGAGAACTGGTGCCTACATGAAGCCTTCGCTGTTAATTTCTAGTATCATTGGTGTAGGAAAATACACTGCACACTACCAAAAGAAAAACATAAAAACAAACCAAGCCACAATACCTTTGATGTCCTCCCTTCAAGATATACTAGGGAAAGGGTGGCATAGAACTTGTGGCAATAACCAACTAATGTCTTATTTGAAGTAAGGGCAGCTCCATGAGAAGGTACCCATACCTAACACTGCCTGGGTAACCAACAACCCGAGACTTGATAGCCCAGAAACCTAGGATAAAACCAAACACTGCTGGTCTAAAGCAAAACAAAACAAAATTTAAAACTTCAATAAAATAACTTCTACTGATATTCTGCTATAGTCATAGATCAGTGCCTTATTTAGTATATGTCAGAGAAGCTTCCTCCAGCAGCATACAGAAACACATGTAGAGACCTACATTCAAACATTAGGTAAAGATTGAGAGAAGAAGATTCTTGGAATGCATAGCTCTAAATGGAGTGTTTTCATCAAATCTATCCCCTCAAAGCTCATGGAATGTCTTAGAAGAGCAGGCAGAAAGTGTGTAAGAGCCAGAAAGAGTGGAGGATATCAGGAGAACAGACCTCAGAGTAACTCATACAAACTCACAGAGACTGAAGCAGCAATCACAGGACCTATTTGGATCTGCATATATTGGTGGGCGTCATGCAGGAAGAGCTGCAATGGCCACATGAGCTCTCTGGAGATGGCCCACCATCTTGCTCTGCTGCAACGGGTGCTTTCAAGTGCAGCACAATTCCAGAGACTTTGTCCCAGGATTGCTTCTTTCTACTTTCTCATGTTAGTCACTGCCATACTCCTCATTTATTTGGGTTGGTGTGAGTGGATATTTGGAGACCTCCAGTGCCCATAGCCTAGTGTGATTACATCTTGGGTAATAGCTGACCATATTGGGCAAATTTCCTGCAGACCAACATGAAGATAAACTTTCATGAATTAATGCTGTTTATATGAATTAATAACTTTATAAAATTCCTGATTTTAGTCAAATAATTTTAGAAAGAAAGTTTAAGGAGATGGTTTTAGTTATTTTACCAGAAGAATGTAATAAAGTTAGAATCAAGAATGGTATGTGCCCCTTCCTCACAGAATAGTAAGTCAAGGCTGCATAATAAGGAATGCAATGAGCTTTCATAAATTACATTAAAAAGAGAAATAGGCTTGGGGCGTATTTATAATCAAGGGAAAATCTTCATTCTAGGTCAGGTCCAAGGAGGAAGCTACAGGTATGGACTATGATAAAGCCATGTCATGTGAAACTGTTGCTTTGAATTTATAATGAGTTTATGGAATGAAACACTGCTTTGAACTTATTATGGACATCCTTCTGTAACTCCCCTTTTGTGTAACATTTTATTTATGAGGTAATTTCTTTTAAAAAGAAATTTTTTTGTCTAAAATGCTATAAAAAGCTGAAACCAGTGGTAAACTTTGGGATGTATCCCTTTTCTGCTTCATTCAGTGTGTGTGTGTGCATGTGTGTGTGTGTGTGTGTGCGTGGGTGTGGGTGTGTGTGCATGCTTGTGTGTCTGACTCACTCTCTTTTCCTTCTTCTTTGGCTCATGAAGAGTTAAACTCTGAACCTCTCACTTCTCATGTGGTCAGCAAGAAGACAGTGAGTTAATGACTAAAGAGTCCAAGGAACTAAATTTTCTTTTCTCCTACTGCTATCAGCAGGAGTTAAATAGCCAGAAGCCATCAGCTTGTGGATCCAGAACAGCAAGAGATTTGGCCAAAAGTCATTAAAAAATCATCAGAAAGATTTGGCCCAACCATACCCTGCTACTTTCCACAGTTACTTGGCTGTCAGATCAGGCTTTCAGTCATGTATATTGTAGCTTTCAACTTAGTATTTTTATGGGACTTTTGAGTGTGTGAACAAGTTGGTCTCTGGCTCTTGTACCTGCTCTTGGGCTCTTTTTCTTCTGTTGCTTTTCCTTGTCCATCTTCAATGTGATGATTTTTGTTTTATCATATTCTATTTTATTTTTTCATGTTTAGTTATAATCTCTTATTAGCCTGTTCTTTTCTAATGAGAGACAGAAAGAGAGTAGATCTTGAGGGAAAAGGAAGATGAAGGAACTGGGAAGAGTGGAGGGATAGGAAACCATAAAGAGGATATATTGGATGAGAGATGAATCTATTTTCATTAAGTGAAAAAATATGAATAAAAGTAACAGCAACAAAAAATCAATATATGAACACGTCAGCTTTTTTCTCTTTAGTTTTGTTCTATACTCTTCCTTCATAAAGACGTGATGAAATTTGTTATTATTGTCCTGTGGATCTTACTCAGAGCTCATGCTGATTATACTTGATAGTGAAAGTGACAAAAGGGTAAAATCTGACATTTATCAACAAATTAAGTGCTCAGAGCTCTCTATAACTCACTGACACCACTGGCTTGATTACCCTCAGATTCATTCGATGGACCAAATATGCTCTGCTCTTGAAGCTTGCTCTCCGAGATCCTTATCGTCAATGCCTCAGAGCTAGCATGTATCAAGGTGATTTAAAATGAATCAACTGGTTGTGGTGACACAGGCCTCTAATCCCAGATTATAAGAGAAAGGGACAAAATAAAAATGAGTTAAAGGCTAGCATGAACTACACAGTGAGATCCTGATACAAAAATAAAATAAATCAAATATATTTACAGATGAGTGGGCTTTTCACAGACATTATTTGCCCAAGAGGTCCCTTTCTTTTCTTTTCTTTTCCTTTCTTTTCTTTTCTATTGGATTTTTTACTTACATTTCAGATGTTTTCCCCTTTCCCCATTCCCCCCTCTAGAAACCACCTATGCCATCTCCCCTCTTCCTGCTTCTATGAGGATGTGCCCCCACATACTCCACCCACTCCCACCTCCCCACCCTCAAATTCTCCCACACTGGGGCATCCAGCCTTCACTGGACCGAGGACTTCCTCTCCCACCTATGCCCAACAAGGCCATCCTCCTGTACATATACAACTGGAGCCATGGTCTCTCCCTATGTGCTCCCAGGCTGGTGGTTTAGACCCTGAGAGCTCTGGTTGGTTGGTGGTATTGCTGCTCTCCCCATGGAGCCGCAAACCCTTTTAACTCCTTCAGTCTTCTCTCTCACTCCTCCATTGGGAATCCATGATCAGTTCAATGGTTAGCTGTGAGCATCCGCCTCTGTGTATGTCAGGCCCTGGCAGACCTCTAATGAGACAGCTATACCAGGCTCCTGTCAGCATGCACTTCCTGGCATCCACATCAGCATCTAACTCTGGTGGCTGCACATGGGATAGATACCCAGGTGGAACAGATGACCCCTCCTTCAGTTTCTGTACCATGCTTTGCCCATATGTTTCTTATATTCATTATTTTAGGATTATGTAGACCAATGTTCTGAACCTTCCTAATGCTGCAGTCCTTTAAGATGGTTCCTCATGTTGTGGTAACCCCCAACCACTAAATTTTTGTTATTACTTCATAAGTGTAATTTTGTTATTGTTATAAATCATAATGTAAATATCTGATATGCAACTCTCATAAAAGGGTTGCTTGACCCCCAAAGGATCGTGACCCATAGGTTAAGAACCAGTGGTTCAATTGATAGGGTCATTGAAATATTTTCAGGGAAATGTATTTAAGTTATTTTCTTACTTGTTTTAACTGTAATTTTGCTTTGATGGAAATAAGCACTGTTTTTTGTTTTTGTTGTTTTTTTTTAACCATAGTTGAATTTAATGTTTTATTGATTCTGCAGTGGAATAAAAGGAAGAATATTTAATTTACATTATTACATAAATTTGATTCTTTCATCTTTTTTATCTAAATGACTGCTATACTTATTTACTTTATAACATTCAGGATGTTGGACAATGTAAACACTATATAGAATTTTAAAGACAATAGGTACAAAGAATATAATTTCTAGAAATATTGAATAAGTACCAGAAAGATAATAATTAGTACTTCCTAAGTGTCTGTAAAAGTATTCAGTTTTGTTTCACTTTAGAAACACTAATTTCTTGGAAATTATTAACACAGAGATGCTTCCTAATAGAATGGCTTTGTGACCTACTAAGCCCACTCTAATTTAAAAATGCTTTAATATACACAACATACTGGAAATTACATCTCAGCAGTGCATTCCACTGCAAAGTATAAATGATTTTCCACTGAAATGTCATGGTTAAGTGAGAGCTGAGGCTACTCACACTCTCTCTCATCCTGAGAGTATGCTGTAAAGTAAGAATTGAAGTATCCCAATGTATAAGCTTAATCTATGGAATGTCTTTCATTTCGTGATTCGTAAATTCTCTGTATGACTACTCTCTATTAAAAATAAAATAGAAACACACATTTAACTTTAAATTTTCTGCTAGCTACATTAGAAAGTAAAACTAGGAATAAAATCAATTTTAGTAATATATTTTATCTAACTCAGTAGATTTACAATATTGTCTTTCTAGTACTTACTCAGTATTTCTAGAAATTATATTCTTTGTAAATGTTGTCTTCAAAATCCAATATAGTGTTTTACATTTAGACTATATCTCAGTGTGAATTAAGCAGATACTGAATTTTTAGTAGCCACATGCGTAGTGACTATCATACAGGATAGCTCTATATTCTTGTATTTATTTTATAGTTCCTAAAAATCAATATTTATTTTTACAAGACATAAAATTGTCTTATTATATTTGTGGAGTTTTAGAAAGTTTTCATAACTTGTTTGCCTTCTGCTTAATAATAATGTTTTCAAGCCAAGTTACAAAATGAATGAAGGTTTAGTTTGGAGAAATTATGTTTTGAGATGTTTGTTTGTTTATTTGTTTTTTTGTTTACTTTTATCTAGTACTGGAGAATCAAGACTAGGATCTTATCCATGATCATCAAGCACACTATGAACTGAGCCACATCTCCAGCCCTGAGAAACACAGTATGAATTTTTCAGTGCTATCTTTATCTCTGGCAGCATTTTGTACATGAAAGTACAGCATTATCTATTTCCACTGGAAAAGACATGTTCGGTGTTTCAGTGGGTCTGTTCTACCCACTTATATCATCCATGTGCAGAACGGTATGGGAAGAGCTTGTATAAATCAGCAGAAAGCTTTGCACTATGCAAGAGAGCAAATATTCTACACAAGATCAAGTTTTAGACTCCAGTTTCTATGTAAGGAATTTCCTCCCTAGAAGAGAGAATCTGGAGCATTCTCCATTGGCTAAAGGTCCTTTGTGTAATCTTTCTCTATTTGGACGTTGCTACCTTTTACAGACAATATCCTCCCTTAATCCCTTAACATTACTTGAGATCTTGTTGTCTGACACCCAACTCCTAGCATAGCTGTAGCCATTTTGAACCATGCTTGCCAGCTATTTTGTATTGTTGCTATTTCACATTGTCAATGCCTACCAGTCATTGACACAAAACAATTAACTTGACTCACAACAAGGTCATACTGACCACAGCCCCTGCTGTGTTATGTATGTCCTGAGTTTTATTAATTTTAAGGAATACCACAAAGCTTTATGTAGGACGCATCAAATTAAAGGTCAATATGAACTGTTACATCTAAAATGGCTTGAGTAAGAGCCAATCACCAGGCAGTACTTCTTGCATCTATGTATGAGCTCATTGTGGTATTTTTAGTTTTCCCTTATAAGGTGACTGAAAAAGATGTTTGTGGTCATAGCTCAGTCCTGAATTCCAAGCTACGGTCCTGATCAACCAAAAAGGGAGTACGTTCAATAAACGATCCTTGTCAGATTGAGATCAGTGCTCATGTGGTTTGTGGAGCAACTTTCAGACTCCGAACTTTTTACTCATATATAAAGTGAGGATTTGGGATGAAAGCTAACTCAGAAACAGCCCAGCATACTCTTTCTTGTAAGTATTAAGCCTTGCTAATGTGTGTGTCATTGACTCCCATTTTGTTTAGAGCCTTGTTTATAGTCCGTGCCCTCACTTCATGATTTCTATAACTTAGCAATGGTAGTAGATTAAGGAGTAGTATGCCATTATTTTCAAATAAGAATTAAAATTATCAACAACACTGAAAAACAAAGCTTCTGTTATTCTACCGAAATGTTATATTGTGGTTAAAACTCATAATGCAAAATCATCTCACACCAATTATAAACATATATCATTGTATTGCTCATTCTGTGTGCAACATTGTACGTTGGATCACAAGATTTATTTTCATACAATATCAATGATTCTGTACCTCATTTAAGAATAACTTCATGCTTCCCTCCTACATCTCATGTCTTTTTTTTTAATTTACTTTTCTTTTTTTATTGGATATTTTATTTATTTAAATTTCAGATGCCATCCCCTTTCCGTATTTCCCCTCCCTAGAACCTCCCTATCCCTTCCCCCCTCCTCCTTTTTGCTTTTATAACATTTTAACTACATGCAAGTATTAAGGTCAGTTCTAGGTTGAAGAACTAGCAATTCAATAGATGTAAATAGTCAAGGAACAAGCAAGGCAATAAGCACAAATAGTCAAAGAACAAGCAAGGCAATAAACAGAATTCGGTGAACACTTCCATGACCACTGTTTCTAAGGGCTTATCAGGATGATCAAACTATCTGAGCCAAATTCCCTGTCCTAGCCCAAAGTCATTTTCATGTCTGAAGCCTATTTCCTTGTTCTAGACTAAAATTTACATTCCTTTCTGAAATTAATTCTTTTTCTAGCCTAATATTTAGATTCTTACTTGAGATTACTTCTTTGTTCTAGCCTAAGATTTAGATTCCTGGCTGAAATTACTTCTTTGTTCTAGTCTAATGTCAGCTTTCTGCCTGAAGCCCACTTCCTTGTCCTTGGCCAATGTTGTATTCCTGCCAAGCAGCTCATTTCCTTATCCTAGGCCCATGTCAGATTCTTACCAAGCAGCTCCAAAAGCTCTCTGCCTCTCCCCCTTTTTTACTTCATAAACAAGATAGCCTGTCCTAGGTCATTCTGACGGGAATGTCTTCTTTACCCATCATGCAATATGCGTTATCAAGAGCAATGCTCTTATGTCTTAGGTTGGTAAGACTCTGTGCAGAATCTTACCTGTCCTTGGCTTGCCAGCCTATTAATTTAATAACTCTGTCTGGGGTCCATTTTCAGATTCAAGCCATGTACTTGTCTGTCACCATGTTGATGTTGTTAAAGACAAGCTTTAACACAATGGGCAGGAATAAAAGTATTCCCAGGACAAAATGGGCTAGCATGATTAAGCTATATATACCATTCTTGAAGCTTAACCAAAATAAAAATACTGAGTTCAGGCCATGGGTAATTTTATCAGCAGTATCTATGGCATTGCACCTTGTTTAAGTTGTAATACAAAAGAACTAGTTTTTTGACCATAGTCAGATAGAAGGACAGAAATCAAAATTTTAAAGATGTCCTGGCAGTTTTTATTCAGAAGATAGAGCTGTGCTTCAAATGAGGTTAGAAACTGAACCAAGATAAAAGAAAGAAAAGCAAATATCTAAATTGGGACTTGTAAAATTTTCAGGAAAATACATGATAACTATTTGCTCATAACATAAAATTGCAAACAGTGTGTGTGTGTGTGTTTGTGTGTGCATATGTGTGTGTGTGTGTGTGGTCTCACAATTTTAGCACTCCAAACATTTTTAAATTTTAAAATGCAGCAATTTCAATGACATCAAAGGACTGTGAGTGCTCATACATACACTGATAAGTCACTTTCATCTGGCTAAAGATTTTTTGTATGATTTGAATGTTTCTAACTACACTATCATAACCTGGAACAGGTTCACCCATGAAACCACACAGAAATTAGATCAAAGAGTGATACTTTGCAGCATGGTTCAGTTCTCAGTAGATGAAGGTTATTGGTTGTAAATGTAGCTCCTATTTCCTCAGATGAAGTGATCAGATGAGAACCATACCAAAGCTATGTGAATCCATGGCTCAGGGCCCAGAGAATTTCTTTCTCTGTTATGACTATCCCTAAGTCTGGACCTGGAAGCTTCTAGCCTCCAAACAATCTACTCTTCCAAGCTGACTGACTGAATCTGACTTCTTTTGGCTTCTGACTGACTTGCTCTGCCTGGCCTCCTACTAACTTTTGTAATATGTTCTAATCTGGTTCTTTCTCATTTCCTGGCTCATTCTATCTTCATCTGTGTCTAGCTTATTCTCTCTGTAACCTGTCTCTGTAAAACTGTCTCAGTAAAATTGTCATGCATACATACCACACACTACAAACCGTAGCACATCACATCACATCTTTTTGTTTATCTCTTCTCTAAATTGGCCTCTGTTTCTTTGCTGTTCTCATGTGAGTTGGGCACATCCTATCTCTGACTCAGTCTGTCAAATCTTCCCCTGATTCATCACTTTGTCTGACCCTCAATTAGACAGTCACTTTCAAACACAGCTTCATTTTTATACAGACTAAGCTTACCTTCATTGTTAGTGATAAAAGGTAGGTACTAAGGGCATATCTGTATTCCAGAAAGACCATACTGTAGTCCAGGGCATATCTGCATTCTAGCTAGATTATATCTCTAGATGGAACCCTTGCCAGAGTAGCTATGTTGCTGGATTAAAATTCTTCTACAATTGGTGCTATAGAATTTCTAATTTTTAATCTTTTCTATCAAGTAGTGTTAGAGTATAAATGAAAACACAGATCTGTTTTTTACATCAGCCAGCTCTGGAACTCTAGCTGTAACTACCACAAAGCAGTCCATTGAGCTGGAGATGTTCTTTTCTTTCTACCAAAATACAGCCTGACTCCTTAGGCATAAAGACCATTACATGATCATATTATTTATATTACACCAAACAAGCAGCAACATATTCTATTTGAACTGATAAATAGATGGGAGAGAAAAAGATAGACAGACAGAGAGAGAGAGAGAGACAGACAGAGAAAGAGAGAGAGAGAGAGAGAGAGAGAGAGACAGAGACAGAGACAGAGACAGAGAGAGAGAGAATTGAAATGTACATTTTGGGTTTTCATTCTACCTTGTAGAAGTAGCTGGGAGTTTATAATTTTTGTTCCCAAGAATTTATACTTAAACAATAGAATGTTATAGGCTAAGAAATGATTTAGAATAGCAAACTGCATTCATATTGCCTCTAAAACCTTTACATTTAAAAATTCTGGACCACTGAGAAACTATTCGAGATAGACAATAGCAGGTATAGGGAGAAGTGCAGGCAGAGTTGAGTAAAAGGTATTTGAATGTGTCAGCTAAGCAGAGTTTGGTGATTGGTTACAGTAAAAACAGTTAAAACATTTAAAAAATAATTATGATAAAGTGTAACAAAAGATGTTCTTTTAACTGCTTTTTGTGTACAATTCATGAATGTTAATTATTATATATTACCTGGCCATCACCATTTAACAATTTCTGAAAAAAAATAATTATTATTAGTAGAAATCCTGTACTCATCAAGAAATAATTCCTCACTTCTTTTCCTGCAGAACCCTTGGTAGTCTCCAAGCTGTTTCTGTTTTGATGACTTTGCTTTTGTGGATACTTATATAAGTGAACTCACTCAACACTAGATCTTTAGATATGGCTTTTTCATCCAGTATAAGGGTTTCAAAGTTTAAGAGTGCTATGACAACACATACAAAACATTTCTCTGTGTATCAAATACGCCATCAGGCACTTGTGTACAAATACTTGCCTGAATTTCAAGTTTATGGTTTATATGTAGAATTGCTCAAATGCCTAGTAAATCTATGATATGCTTTTAAAATAATGGTTATTTATTTGTTTGGAGTTACATTTATTCCTTTAGTGAGAAGATTGTCTGTGCCGGTGCACACATGTGATAATAGAAAGCCAACTTCCTAGAGTCAATTCTTTCCTTCTACTGTGTGTTTTCTGGGAATCAACCTGAGGTCATCAGATTTGATCACCCTTGGCCTGCTGAGTCATCTACCCTATCCATAAATTAGGCTTTAAAAAATGAAACAATACAGAAAATTTTATTAAATTTTGTCTGATTCAGTCCTTCTTAGAAGGAGTAACAAAATACTCATGGGAGCAAATATAGAGACAAAGTGTAGGACAGAAACTGAAGGAGGGACCTTTTGGAGACTGTTCCACCTGGAAATCCATCCTATGTGCATTCACCAAAGGCAGATGTTGATGTGGATGTCAGGAAGTGCATGCTGACAGGAGTCTGATATAGCTGTCTCCTTGGAGGTCTGCCAGGGCCTGACATACAGAGGTGGATGCTCACATCTAACCATTGAACTGATCATGGGGTTCCAAATGGAGAAGTTAGTGAGAAGACTGAAGGAGCTGAAGAAGTTTGTGGCCCCATGCAGAGAGCAACAATACCAACCAACCAGAGCTCCTAGGGTCTAAACCACCAGCCTGGAAGCACATAGGGGGGAACCCACAGTTCTGGCTCTATATGTAGGGGAGTATGGCCTTGTTGGGCATAGGTGGGGGAGGAAGTCCTTGGTCCCATAAGGCTGGATGCCCCAGTATGGGAGAATTCTAGGACAGGGAGGTAGGAGTGGATGGGTGGGTGGGAGCACATACTCATAGAGGCAGGAGGAGGGGGATGGCTTAGGGGGTTTCTGGGTGGGAAGAAATGGGGAAAGGGAATAATATCTGTAATGTAAATAAAATATCCAATAAAAATAATTTAAAAAATACATTCTTTTGTTTTACTCTTGTTCTAGATGATTCTGAGACATGCTATGGGACTTTATATATTCATAACATTTGTTAGGCTTTAAAATCACATTTTTATATTTCTTATTTTAATGTGTGTGTGTGTGTGTGTGTGTGTGTGTGTGTGTGTGTACAAAATCAAGTTCATTCTTTGCGGCTCATCTCTCAGAAAAGCTCCTGAAAAGCCTACCTGGTTCCACCATGCTCTTCTGGGGGGCCAAACTGGCAACTTAGTGCTTAGGAATATAAATTGAGCATTTTTGTGGGATCACAAAGCATCATTCATAGAAGCAACACTAGTTGATATCCATCAGTAGTTTCAGTGTCTCTACTTCTTTGTCATTCTATACCGATCCTTAGTAGGTTTCTTGTTCTATACTCACCCTCAATGCATTGCTTAATGCCCGCCTCCAACTGTAAGGACAGAATTCTTTACTCACTATCAATCAAATGGGAATCCTTCCTCCAACCCTTGTTCTAGCACGCACACCATGACTAAAACTTCTATATTTCTGTCTTGATTAGACTTGGTCTTTTCTTGGTATTTCCTCATTTTTCTCTTTTGGAATCAGAATATTCCCCCATACAACTGCATGCTGATCATATGTAACTTAGAATTTTTAACTGCCAGAGTTTAGAGCTAAACAATACGTTGAGTCTCCTTAGACTTTTAAGGAATACTAAAATTGACAAGAAATTGAAGACTGGAAATGGACCAAATACATCCTGTATTATAAGGTAGATATGAGCCTTTGGGGATTAGAGGCAGAAATAGTTCCTAATGACTAAAGTTTACAGGTCTTGGCCCTTAGATGGTGATCTAATTAAGGGGTAATTGGATTATAAGGGTGATGACATCACACCCTAATATGTTAACACCTGGAGTGCTCAAAGCTAAATATACTATTAGGAGGTGGGACTTGGTAAGAGAAAGTAGATCACTGTAGGAATAACTCAGAAGGGTATGTAGTCTCAAGACATTTCGTCTTATGCTATCCCCACTTCCTGCCTGCCATGAGGTGAACATATTTCTTTCTTCTCTTTTGCATTATGTCCTTTTTCTTTGATATTTCTCCTTTGTTTCAGTTCTAAGCAATGAGACCAATCCACATTGGTCTTAAACATCTAAGACCATGAGCCAAAATCCATACTTCATCTACTCATTTATTTGTTTGTTTGTTTATTATTTGTGTATATGTTTGTGTGTGTGTGTGTGTGTGTGTGTGTGTGTGTGTCTATGTGCCCCAGCTATGTGTAGAGCCCAACATGGCCATAGAACAATTAGGTAGGGGCCACAGGCATTTGGGAGCCACCTGATGTGGGTTCAGGGAGCCAAATCTAGGTCCTCTAAAGAGCAGCAAGCGTTTTTAACCACTAATCCACCTCTTCAGCTCCAACTTTTTCCCTTTTAAGTTTTTAAAAATTAAAATAGTTCATTTCTCCCTTTTATCATTCCATGCCCTAAAAGACACCCTCCACCTGACCCTTTCTAATTCACCTTACATTGATAGTCTCTTTGTCTTTGATTGTTATTGTTGCATATATATATATATAAGTGTGTATAAACATTTGTGTAGCCACAAATCTATAAATACAAAGTCTGTTTTATGGTTGATTTTCTTGAGTATTTTCTCATAGCAATGGAAAAGTAGCACAGAATTATACCAGTTTTCACATGTTGGATTGTTTTTAGATCCATGAAAAATAATGCATCTCAAATGGATTAAGCATAAATTTTAATATCTTTACAGAAAGAAAAGAAAGATGGCTAGATAAAGTAGTTCTAATATGACAAAATATGGCAACAAAAGATTTTAATTTGGGAAGTATTTAAATAATTGTGTGCACAAAAGAACTGATATAAAAACAATATTGGGCTCATTATTTTTCAATTGAAAAGTAAAGATAAATTGAAAATGTTTACATCATTCAATTTTTAAGTAATTTTTATAGGAGAACATCCAATAGTATTACCATAGACTAATCAGAAATTATAAAGATTGGCAGCTAATGAAATATCTTCAACATGTTAAATGAAAACTTTGTGAACATAGAATTTATTATTTAACAAAACCATCATTTAATATTGAAGCTAAAAGAATGATAATTTTTAGACAAAGGAGAAAATATCTTACCAGTAACTCACTAAATGCTAAGGGATAAATATTCCCAATTAAAAGGCAGAAATTATTGAATTAATGTAAAAAACAAAAACCAAAAACTATTCCAAAAAACAAAAAAAAACCAAAAAACAAAAAACAAAACAAAAAACATAGAAACCACAACAGTGACAGGCAAAAACTGGAGATTAAGTTTAAGCTGCAAGGGCAGTGACCCTTCCTCCAAGATACTCCCGTCTCATATGCTGTCTATTAAAAATACACTTTATTTTTTATTTTTACTTTAAACTCTTCCAAGACTGGCAGGTTAATTATAGGTGTATCCATTAGCAATACTTGTCTGGGATGAGTTCCCCAGCAAAGGAAGGTCAGCATAGAAGTGTCATTTAGAGAGAAACACTCTCAACCGCAAGCTAAAAATAGTTTTTCTTCATTTTTTCTATACAGAAAAAATAAGTACACATCAATTTTAAAACTTCAAATAAAATTATTGTGTGTAGATTACAAATATAAAGGAAACCTTTTTTTGCACAAGAGGTGCCAAAACAATATATGACAACAACAATAGAGTATTGCTACGCATCCACCCACCCCTGGGAGTCATTGAAACACTCTTCAATTTTTTATTGGTTATTTTATTTATTTATATTTCAAATGTTATTCCCTTTCCAGGTTTCCCCTCTGTAAATTCCCCATCATATCCCCACTTCCCCTGGCTCTATGAAAGAGCTCCCCTACCCACCTACCAACTTCTGTGTCACCACTCTAGCATCCCCCTACACTGGAGCATCAAGCCTCCACAGGATCAAGGGCCTCCCCTCCGATTGATGCCAGATAAGGCAGTCCTCTGCTACATATGTACCTGGAGCCATGGGTCCCTCCATGTGTACTCTTTAGCTGGTAATTTACTCTCTGGGAGCTCGGGGTGGGGGGGTGTCTGGTTGTTTGAAATTGTTGTTCTTCCTATGGAGTTGCAATCCCCTTCAGTTCCTTCGTTCCTTCCCTTAAGTCCTCCATTGGGGTCCCCATGCTCAGTACAATGGCTGGCTGTAAGCATACACATATATATTGGTTAGGCACTGGGAGAACCTTTCAGAACAGCTATATCAGGCTCCTGCCAGCATGAATACAGAAAATGTGGTACATTTATACGATGGAGTACTAATCAGCTATTAAAAACAGTGACTTCATGAAATTCACAGGCAAATAGATGGAACTAGAAAATATCATCCTGAGTAAGATGATCCAATCACAAAAGAACACATATGGTATGTACTCACTGACAAGTTGATATTAACTCAAAAGCTCAGAATACTCATAATGCAACTCAGAGATCATGTAAAGTTCAAGAAGAGGAAGACTAAAGTGTGGATGCTTCTGTCCTACTTAGAAGGGCAAACAAAATAATCACTGAAGATAGAGGGAGGGAGGAACCTGGGAGGGAGAGAAGAGGGGGAGGGAAGTGGGGGGGCAGAATCAGATGTGGGAGAAGACAGGGCAAGAAGTACAGAGGGTCAGGAATTTGAATAGAGGTGTGTAGCAGTGGGGAATGGGGAACTAGGTGTAGCCACTAGAAAGTCCCAGATGCCAGGGAAGCAAGAGATTCCCAGGACCCAACAGGGATGACATTAGCTGAAATATCCAATAAAGTGGAGATAGAACTTGTAGAAACCATATCCAGTGGATAGGCACAGCTCTCCATGTTAAGGGATAGTGCCACCCACCCATCTCAAAAATTTTAATGAAGAAATGTTCCAGTCTAAATGAAATGCAGTAATGAACAGTGAAGCAGAGACTGAAGGAAAGGCCATCCAGTGACCACCCACCTAGGGATCCATCTAATCTGCAGACAGCAAACCCAGACTCTATTGCTGATGCCTAGAAATATACTTTAAATATAAAACATAAATTCATGAAGACAAAAAGATAAAGAATCTATGCCTGCAAAACTTAAAAAGTAAAGAGTAAAGAAAAGGAATATCTCAGATAATATCTTTGATAAATAAAGGAATCAAAACACCAGTAAAGAAACAGATGGTTGAAACTATATTGTCAACTTCTTTTATGCAATGGTTACAGAACACTAAACCCATCGTTTGCATGACAAAAAATCATTTCAGAACTGCAGAGTGCATTCACCACATCATACTCAGTAAACTAGACTTCATGTGTTGACAAATGCCTGGATTCTTGTCCTTATCATAGACAGAAACCACAGTAGTGACAGGCAGAGACCAGAGACTAGGTTAAGCAGCAAGGGCAGTGAACCTTCCTCCAAGATACTATTCACTCAGTTTTTCTATAACTTCCAAAACAGTGCTACCTGCTGGGAACAAATGTCCTATTCATGAGTTGTTATTCAAGTCACAGGAGACAGAAAGCCAGAATGAGATGAAAGTCACACAAGAACTCTGGGAATCCCTTCATAGAGTGCTTTCCTAGTGATCAATAGACCTCCCACTACACCCCACTTCTTTTTTTTTTTTTTTACATCAGAGGTCTTTTTTTTCATTTTTTTTATTGGATATTTTATTTACATTTCATATGTTATCCCCTTACCCCATCCCCCACCCACCCGAGAACCCCCCATCCCCTGACCCCTCCTCCTTCTTCTCCGTGGATGTAACCCCCACCTACCCCCCTCCCAATTCCCCACCCTCAAAATTCCCACCCCCTGGGGCGTCCAGCCTTCATGAGGTCAAGGATCTCATCTTCCACCTGTGCCCAGCAGGGCTCTCCACTCTTACATATTCAGCTGAAGCCCTGGATCCCTCCATAAGTGCTCCCAGGCTGGTGGTTAGGACCCTGGGAGCTGTGGTTGGTTGGTATTGTTGCTCTCTTCATGGTGCCACAAACCCTTTCAGCTCCTTCAGTCCTCACTCTAACTCCTCCATTGAGAACCTCATGATCAGTTCAATGGCTAGTTGTGAGCATCTGCCTCTGAATATGTCCATTCTTATCTCCTTGTACAAAGCTCAAGTCTAAGTGGATAAAGGACCTCCACATAAAACCAGATACACTGAAACTAATAGAAGAGAAGGTGGGGAAAACCCTCGAATACTTGGGCACAGGGGAAAAGTTCCTGAACAGAACACCAATGGGATATGCTCTAAGATCAAGAATACACCCCACTTCTTACAGGTCCCACCAAATGTCAACAATGCCATACTGAGGACTCTTTTCCTAACACATACATTCACTCAGACCACACCAAAACTATATCAGAAGGTGAGCTCACTTCCTGCCTCAGGTGTATCAGTTGTGGTGGGATTGGTGTATCATAAAGGTGGAAGCAAAGCATGGTGTCAGTCACCTTCAAATGTCCTACTCAAGTCACAGGACCTTTGCTCAAAACTACTTGCAGCATTATGGAAGATTTTGCATTTTGTTTCTGGTTTTGAACCCTTGTCACCAAACTGCAGAAATGTGAAATTAAAATTAAAGCACATGATAAATTGTCTATAGCCATGGACAGCTTTTGATGTGTGAGCACTGTGCTGGCATTCATTGACTTTAGAACCCTCAGTTAGTTGAAGTATTACTGTTTGTTTATGCAGAAGATAAGAACCACACTGACTATTTTGTAAGATTATTTTAAAACATAAATTTAATTGTAAATATAAAATGGCCTAATTTTGTTTAACTCTTACAAAAACTTTCTTCCGTACAATATATATGTTTTGGAGATGTGAGATGCCTGGCACTGCACAGAGGAACTTTGTGCTGTCAGTGCTCAGAGAGCAGAAGTAGTTTACCAGGCACACTGCATAAAAAAGTAAAGACTCTCTGGCAGTGAGATTAGTATAGCTTGTGTGGAGAGAAAATTTAGTGCAATAACATATCCAGTGATGATTTCTAAAACTGTATCCTAATAAAAACAAACTTACACACTTAGACACAGCTAGTTCTGAAATCCCATCATTAAAAACCATGTGTCAGACAGTCTTTTCAATTATGCAGAACTTTAATTTTGGTTTTTAATTTTAAAGGTAGTTGTCATAGTAACCTCCAGGCACTGCTGGCAAATGGTACTAAAGAAATATGCAAACATTTTTGTGGAGTTTTTCAATATGTTGAGAAAACATTATACAATATTTAACAGAAATGCTGTAAGTTATAGAAAAGGAGAGTTCTCATAGAGAACTAAAATTGTGCTTGGCCTAAGGCTGTAACTGCATATGATATATACTCTTGGGAAGGATGGGTAAGAAAATACTGTGACCTAACCTTTCTGAAAATGTTAATGAATTATTATAATTAAACAATCATAAATCCAATAGATAATAAATGGAAGCAACAGAATGATGTCGGGAACACTTTCTTCTGTGTTGTCAGATTAGAACTTGCCTAGATCCTACCATCTGGTGACTTTTACATGAGTTCCTGTTGTGTTATAGCCAAACATTTGCTCTGGAGAAAGGTTGAATCCCTAGGGTCTGGGGCTGAGGCCAGGTTAATCAGACTGGAAAAGCTGTTCATAAGCACGCCCTGACTATTTCTAAGAGTGAGCAGATTTCAGCAGTTTGCTGGTCAAACCAAGATATATAAGAAGGGAGTGGTAAGGTACTTGACAGTGAAGCTTCTCCTAATCCTTCTTGTTAGATCCCTTAAAAATAGTGGAAATGTATTTCTCATAACCATGCATACTGTGAAGTTCAAGATTGTGGTGACACAATCAAGTGATGTCTTCCTTGTTCTTCCCTCTCAAGGCAGAAGACAGAAGAGCAGAGAGAAAGACATTCACCGCCATATGCCCCTTTCACTGCAGTATCAGTCCATTCACAAAGGTGGAGCCATTAGGACCTAAATACCTTCCCAAATGTTCATTTTCATTAGTGTTGCATTGAGGATTAATTAGAATACATGGCCTTGTGGGGACCCACAAAGACTATAACAGAGTCATTAACCCCTCACAAATCTTAGCTACTTAGAGTCATTGATGTTTCTGTCACACTATGCTCTCGGCAATTGTCCAGTGGTGAAAGTATATACCACACTTCCCCCATTTCCCAGAGCATTTGAAGAAGTTGGAATTCACAGCTGCTTTCAAAAAACAAGACATACTGGGATCTACTGTACCTCTCACAGTAATATACATTAGGTACGCCTTTAACATGAGTATTGATTTATTGTATTAGTTAACAAGATGATTTCCATAAAGTGGGGTAATATTTTCTTTCCTAAAGTGAAGCTACTATAGCATTATGTACTTGTCATTAATCATCATGCAACAAGTCACCTTAAATTCAGCTGCTCTCTAAATATCCATGTTTATACCCATAGATCAATATTACTCTCAACCTTAAATTAAACAAACCCTCTTTTTCCAGTGGAGGATGGTGAATCAGAGATTCATTTCTGTGCAAGTTGTTGAGAGTAACAGAAAAACGTTCAGTCCTAAGTCATACCATCCTTTCTAAGGCTCTGGGATAAAGAGCCTGGCTCTGGGTGGAAGACAAGATGGGAAAATGTGAAAGTCATTAAACAAGAAGATGCTGTGAAGTGTCACCCTCTGAACAATGCACAGCCACTGCAGTCATGAACTCACTGCAGCTGCTAACTCTTGCACTTGGTAAGTAACTGGCTTTCCCAACAGTAAGAAACTAAAAGGATTAACAAGGGACTGTCCTTCTGCTACATTCTATGCTTTCTAAGCATACACTACAGTTTCACAGACAGGTTATCTAAGGGCATTAGCATCAGGAAACAGGCAGATCTGGAACCCCCAGACTGCCTAGCACACACATGTGCCTGAGACTTCACATGACTGTCATATTCAGTCAGTGAACTTCACTCCCAGTGTACACACCATCTCTAATCCTCAAATGCTGACCTGGCAGTACTGCTGTCTCTGTTAGAAAGGGAAAATGAAGATCTGACAATTTAAGTAATTTCCCAGTGATTACGTAGCTGATAAGTAACGGAGAAATTTTGACGAAGTCTTCCCAACTCTTCCAGTGACTCGGGCACACTGACCCCACTGCTCATAGCATCTGTTTGACTGAACACTTTAATTAGAAGACACATTGAATGGTGAGCTTGCCAACACTGTTCTAATTAACCAGAAAGTAATATGAATATTTTGTCAAAAAATACTTCTAGTCTTATCTTCACCAAAGATTTCCCCCTAAGATAAAAATTCAATATTGATGACATTTTAATGATGGGGCTCTTTAATTCTAATCCACAAAAATATTAAGTAAGTAGTAATTTTTGAAATAATGGCTTCTCAAATGGAGAAATGTTAACTAACAGAATAATACAAGTGAAGAGAAATGGCTAAACGTTCTAAGAGGATACTTAGATACTTAAAGATACTTAGAAGGATTTTCACACGTGTATCTTAGTTTAAGGAGTACTTTGTGTATGGGGCAGTAGATCATTAAACTTCCTAGCAAACATGTTTTTATAAAAAAGCAAAAACTTGGCACATCAGAGAAAGGCATTTTCCTGTCTTTGAAAACAGTTGCACCAGGCTGAAATCTCGTGTCCCCAAAGCTTAAGCAGGTCAATGGAAACTGAGACATAGCCCTGCTCCCAGCTTTCTAGATCACAGATAGGTCCTGAAAATGTTGTTATCTGAGAGTGTTCTACAATCACCAGGAGTTGATGCAGCAGAACGCATAAAATGGCAGAGCACAGAGGATCCTTAGGGTGTGGGAAAACAGTACATACCACAGCAGTGAGTACATGCCATTACACATTTGTCCAAATCTGTGGGCTGCACGGCACTCAGAGGAAAACATGAACCACCCTGATGGGGAATGTGAGTAGTGGCAGAGGCGATGCGTAATTAAGGCATAGCCTATACTAAATGTACTTGTACATTCCTCTGGGCTTCTCTATGAACCTAAACCAACTCAAACAAACAAAACCTTGAACATATGAACTATCAGAAGAGTTTCTGTGATTAGAGAATGTTGCTTAAGCTAAGCTTATTTCTAAAACTCCAGCCTAGCATCATTAGGGTTTTTTTTTTTCATTTTAATCCAAATCCATTATTTTAAAGGTACTATGTGCTGTTACAGAAAACTCAAGGTTTTGAAAAGACCAAAGGAAAACCAGTAAATAGGTTAATTTTTACTTTTTACATTTTGCCCATCTGTCCCCAAACCTCTCCTCTGACTTTTTACCCAACCAACCACTTCCACAAACTGATGCTCCAAGAAATTACATTATGGTCCCAAACTTATGTGCCCAATGAAAATTAATATCTCAAGAACTACACTCTCGCCTCTATGTCTGGTAAACATTAAGAAGCACCTGAATTTGTTTCCTGTATGATGATCTCGTTCCCCTAACTGGGCAGCATTATCCAGCCTCTGTGAGACAGGATGTGCCTAGTTCTGAAGTAACTGATGAGTGGGGAGGAAGGATACTGTAGGGGAGCTCCCGTTTCTCAGAGGAGAATGGGAAGAGTCACAGGGAAGGGGCTGAGAAAGTGGGAGACTGGAAGAAGGGGCTGATATTGGGATGTAAAGTGAATAAATTAAGTAATTAATATTTTAAAAAAGAAGCACCTTTGGGAGGAATGGTGATCATGATAGGGGTCCCTCCTCTCCTAGTGCCAGCACAACTTCTTGTCAAGTAGACATGAGTTATTTCATAATTAATTAAACTATTACATAGTTATATCAGTGCAATTTACTTAAAATATTCCCATCAAAAGGCTTTGGAGAACCCAAAAAATTTCATGCAAAAACTTGTATCAGAGAATCAAATGCTAAGGCAGAGACTAAGAGGGAAGAGGTCTCTATAAATCCTAACCAGAATTTAGAATCATTATTAATATTGACAATTCTCATGCAGTATCTTGTTAATGATACTGCCACATATAGTATCCATCTATTAAAAACCACATTATAAGAGATAACAAGCAAACAAGACGAGCTAAAACATTCTTTTCTAATAGAAGACAGAAAGGAAGTGGCTCCAGAGGAAGGAGGGTGAAGAGGAAGTAGGAGGAGTGAAGAGAAGGGAAACTGTAACCGGGACACATTGAATGAGAAAAGAATCTATTTTCAATAATGAAATAAAGACTGTTGTAAAAGTACATTATAAAGATATTTATTTCAGTGGGGTCAACTGATGAGAGCTAGGAAATATTAACTTTCAACGATAATTTGATTTTCCCTTTAAACATTTCAAATGATGTTTTGTGACTATAAAAAATTATTGCCATTGCCAGTAAAAACTATATTGTTACGATGAAATTTGACTAGCATAAACCTAATTAAGATATAAATTTTAGGATAAACACATATAACTGAAAAACGTATTATTTTCTGAATTATAAGAATAAATCACATCACAGAATTTGACTTCTGATAATATGTTAACCAGTTGCAATCAGGCAGCAATTCAGAAGCAAAATGTTTTTACCTTTTCATGTGTGTGAGGTTCATGTGCCCAGTAAGCTTTCAATTTAGGCTTGAAAAATTGCCTTATTGTGAGGATGGCCCAGTGATCTAAGGCACCAGACTAAAACTCAAAAAATAATTATTTTTTATGTATGAATTTATCAAAGTGGATTTAATTAACAAATGAATTGTTGTATTTTGTTTTTGTTTCTCTGGTGGGTAAAGAGACAGGAAGACCCATAGCTCCTGCTCTTTGATTCCTCTCATGAAGACCTAGATTCTTCCCTGCCTAGAAGAAGTACAAATTTAAGAATTCTCTGCAGGTTAAAGAGAGCAATAAAGACAGCAATACTGATGAATAAGAGGGTGGCGAGGTGGGAGTAGGGGGAGTAGGTAGGGGAACATCCCCAGAGAAGCAGGAGGAAGGGTGATGGGATAGGGGGTTCCTGGGCAAGGGGTGGGGGATGAGGTAAGGGGATAGCATCTGAACTGTAAATAAAATGTCCAAAAAAAAAAAAGGGGGAATCTCATTAAAATGAGAGTCACCATAGAGGGAAAGGGAGGAGTGCTGTCGATGGACTAACACAAAGGCTTGACCTTCTTTTAATAACATCCTTGATGTAATTAGTAGCAGTCAGCTGAGGAATTGTATCTGGAACAGGAAGACTCAGGCAATAGCACCCATGACCTGTAGAACCAAAGCAAGAATGTTCTGAATTATACAGGGCACTGAAGGATCCGGGTCATCTTGTCTCAATAATCATTGACTTCTACTTGACCCAGACCTATCCAGCAAGATGAAATTTTATCAGTAATACCATGGGTACACCAGAGGTAATTGCAGTAGCTAGATGATGAGATGCCAACCCTTCCCTTTCCCCAACTACTATATGAAGAAATTGGGGACATCACACTCATGATTTTTCTTTTTTGTTCTGTTATCATGTTATTTTTCATCAGAGGAAGGAAGGTGACATGGTCACAAAAGAGCTAGACATTAGGTCTGATGCCAAACTGTTTATCAAAGGTTGCTTGATTTTATTTGTAAAACAAAATAGATGTGACTACATTTGAACCACAGTTTTATATAGCCTTTATTACTACTTATTATAAATGCAATCATGGTTATTCCTGCATTTTTCTACCTATAGTAAGTCTCCACTGCAGTCACTTACTAAATTTGGTTTTCTACACAAAAACATGTTTCCTAATTCAGCTTTTACATTTTATTTCATCAGCATTATTGAAATGTCTGTGAATGCCCACTAGTCAACCACCAATAGGAACACATTCATGGCTAAACAAGTCATGAGAGAGTATGTTTAATGTTGAATTGTGGAATGTCTCAGGGGCAAGGTGTTGGCAAGATTTAGTAAATAATCTAGTGACATATTACATGATTTAACAAGTATTCAAGGAAGTGAGGCTTTACTTTGTATTAAAAGTATGCTGTCAAGAAGTGGTGATTTTAATTGTTTATTTCAATTTATCTCATCCACAAAAAGAAGTATAAGATCAGCTGAATGTGTAATTGGTTTAAAAATGAAAAATCTATCACTTACTGGGCAAACAGAGGGCTTTTTGGACTCATCTACGTTTGGATACAATTTTACATTTTTCCTTATGTTCAGACATGATTATAGAATAGTCTTATTTTATCTTTCTTTATTCTGTTCGTAGTTCACAGTAACTAGCCTGACACTGTTGTTCTTTGATATCATTCACATTTAGCAAAACAACAAGGCCTCTGTGTCAAATGATTTAATCAACACTTAAATAATGATAATAACAATAATGATGATGGTAATGTGATGGCTGTCTAGTTCCTTGAAGCTGACAGATGATTTTCTCTCCCTCAATATATCAGCAAATAATAGTGCAGAAGCAAAAGCATCCATAGGATAAAACACCACCTCCCCAATGACAAACAAACAAAAAACAGAAGAGAGAAAGAATAAGCAACACATTTGGGATACTGAGGAGGAAATGGACAAAAATAAGAGGATGATATTATTGGTTAAATTAAGTGCACAAAGTTTGTTAAAGCTTCAACTTTCAAGAGTTTAGAATATAAATTTGTTTGGAAACATGTTCATTTCAGAAATAATTAAAACAAATTGAGATCACACTGAAGTAGAATGCTTATCAATCTAACAGAATGAGTATCCTTGTAAACAGACAGCATATGAGGACAGAGACACAGGCACAGTATCAAGGATGATGGTGACAGAGAATAACTGCTAATGGGACCAGAAGCTGGGACTAGAAGCATGAACAAAGTCTCTTAGAAGTTGAAAAACAAACACTATGCTGTCAGAACTTGGTTTCAAACTTTCAGCCTTCAGAAGACAAGAATGTTCTCCACTTTCTGAGAAGACTCAAACTTTGAAAGAAGTCTATCACTATCCTTGTGGATATTTTGTAGTTGTAGAAATTGATAAAAGTCTGAGATTGTCCCAGAAAAGGAGAAAGATCAAGAAAGTGGTCCTGAATGAAACTGTTCTGTAGCATCATCCATGGATGATGGACATTTCTGAGCCCTGCCCTAAAATTCTGTGGGATTAATAAATAAATGTTTATTGGGAAAAAACCTTCATTGTCCATCATCACAGTTTCACATTTATGTATCTTGCTATAGCAGCTATAAGATGGGCAGGACTAACTCCTGATGAAACATGACCTTCATTGGGTAACATACTCTACTGATCAAGTGTGAATCTTGCTGGTCAAAAAAATCAGAGTTAATCACAACCTAATTTCAAATTTTTCAAAGTATCTGCCATTTAGTACTCTTTTAAAGATAATCTTAGGTGGAGGTGCTCTTCTTGGGCTCTTGTAAGTCATGTTGTTTAAGAAATGTTTGGTGAATGTTAAGCTTAAGAGTGGTTTCCATTCTTGGAAAACCCAAGATAGAAATAGTCCATGCAGAACTAGGAATGTCAACTCTCTTCTTTTTCCATATAATTAACCTTTATCACCTGCAAATTGCATGCAAATCTGAACTACCCAACTTCCTTAGATACGCGAACTCATTTTATTTACTAACAGAGAATGTCAAGAACTCTATTTTAATACCATGCTTCCCTACCATGTGTTCCTATTTGATTTGATGTCAGTATTACTTTACTAGGGCTCCCCCCTTTTCCACTACTTTAGACCTTCCTTTGAGTCCCAAGGCCAGTGACTTCACACTGACTGAAGAGATGAAAATGAGAAGTAAAATAGGAAGTGGCAAGATCAAAATAATAAAACAGGAAAAATCACTTATATATAAAGTTTCTAACCAAAAGTTAATTCACCAACTGAAAAGCTGAAGTTTCTGATGACGTCTCTGCTTGCTGCACTTTAGTCTGAACCAAGGATGCCAACTTCTTTGTAATAACCTAGATACCAGGTTGGTTCTCCCTTGACTGGCTTTCCTTACAGCCAATCAACAGTTCATTTTAAATCTGTTTAGAAAATGAGTTGGTGAAACCAAAACAAATTGAACTCATTTGTTACAGTATCTATATTTTGACAGAACTCACATCCACATGTATTTGGAAAGCTAGAGCTCTGGGAGTGAAGCCTGCACAGTTAGAGTATAGTCATGCTACCTCACTCTCCATAGAAGTCTGGATGAGATTCACTGCTGATTTAATGGTCTCAGTATGATTAATCACTTGGTCTGTCTTACTGTGCCAATCAATCTCTCACTAACTTACTGTCATCAGTGTGCATCCCTGATTTCCTCAGACATAAAGAACAATTCCCTTCACCCTCCATTCAACATACATTGCTTCCACTCATGATATTCTATTTAAATAGTCTCCTTACCAATATATCTCTTTCCAGTGTCTACTATTTACTTTTGGGCAAGAGCTATGCATTATTCATCACTGTGTCCTTGGTGTCAAACACAGAATAACTTACTTGGTCCTCATTAATGCTTGTTGAATGAATAAATTATTTACAATAAGGTCTCTATTGGAAACTTAAAAGCAAATAATTTTCTCACTAAATGAGGAAAATGAAATGGATCTGTTATTAAACATTTGATTTATAAAAACTTTGTTTTGCCTAGATACACATTTTTGCATACAAATTAAACAACCATTTCCTTTTTTTAAGAGTTCACTTTAGTGCACAATAAAATTACACCGATGAATATTACTGGTCAAGTGGCAGCTGGCTAATTCAATCTAGTGTTTTAATTGCTTAAAATAAGAAGACAGTGTGCCTGAGTGCTCATGGCGCTTTGTGACCAGGCTTTATGTAGTAATTGAACAAGGTGGTTGCTGTCTAACAAAACCTGTTGACAGAAAAAAATGATAGATTATGCTGAGGGACAGGATGAAGTTATAAAGTAAAAGTCATCTTTTTCTATAATTAGTGCAAGGAGAACAAAATGTTCCTTAATTAGAATAACATAAACTTATAAATAGAGATGAACAAGTACATTCTAAACTTGTGTGGCTATTACTTAGGGAACCATTTCTCTAAAGAATGGAAAGGAAAATTCTGGGCGCATGATATATATCCTAATTGTAGAAGCTTGAAACTCACTAAAATAAGTAAGTGAAATTAATAATGTAATTTCAAATATATTTTTAAATAAAAGACAGTATATTTCAGTTATTTTCAGTAGACATCCTATTTAGTGTTGAGTTTAATGATTCAAAATAGGAGCTGTAAGGCTGTAACATTTGGATTTTTTCTCTCAAAGTGAGTGATGTTCTAATGGATACTTGTGAAAAATAGAATGTCCTCCAGGATTTAATATCCAGTGATCTGTCATTCCACCCACATGTAAAGCTCTGTGTTCATATGATTTAGATCAAGGAGGACTCTGGATAGAAATATGATATTGATTTTGTTTTGAGGCAAAACTATCACATTCTTGGAGGGGGGGTGTAAAAGGCTGCCCAAGTGCTTCCAGGTGTCACTGACTGCTGGTTGTCAAATGTGCCTGGAAGACCCTTTCAAGAGCCCAAAATGATATAATTATTTCCGCCTTTCAATGTCTATCAATCTGTTTTAGTATAACCTTTGCCAAGTAACACTCCCAAAATGAAATAATAAATTCTTATATGTAAAGAATCTACAAATCCATTGTTTAAAACATGACATAATTATCCTTTATAAAATTGATTGACATGAAGCAACAAGGAAGAAAGACATTTAATTACGTTATTATATGTAAACAAAGAGGGTTGGAAAGTTGCAGATCTCAAGCAGGCAATTCCTAAAGCTTTGAATTTGAACATTGTAATACTGTTATAAGTAAAGAATCACATGAAGTGCACATGTAACTGACCAAAGGGTTCAACTCAAACTTATGTCAATACGGACAAACATTGCTGCCATATTGAAATCCTCCCAGAATTCCATTTAAAACTATCAAACATATGACAGGCATCTCTTTGCATTGTGAAGGATGCAACATGCACAGGTCACATGGTATTTATATTGCATAAGAGCATTATTGGAAATATGAAAAGATTTCATATAGCCTTCAAATAGCAAAGCATTAATAAAATCCACATACATGTTATCTGTTTATAGATATCTGATTATGTTCATAATATAGACAAAGACATATTCACCATGGCTGTATCATCTGCTAGCTATGTATCCTTGAGTGAAACTTTAAATTCCTTCATTTTTTTCCTAAATAAAATGAGGATGAATATAATCATACCCAGCTCAGTAAGGCATATGATAGGTGTTGCAAACATATGCATATTGCTTATTTGCAGACATGCTCTGAGAAATGTAGGAGGAGCTAAGATGGGAGGAGTAAGGAGAGGAGGAAGAGGAATAAGGAGAGGAAAAGGGAGAGGAAGAAGAGGAGCTAGAGAGAGCAGAGATATAGGAGCAATGGAGAGCCATGCAAATATGAAGAGCAGCCATGGGTAACAACTTTTTATTTAGGTTAGCTAATTGGGAAACAACTCTCTTTGTATGGGCATATTGTTATTGAGCATTACCAAACATATAAAGCCTTTGATTATTCTTTAAGCATTGGAGTATCATTTTTCTACCAGGCCCACATGGATGGCAGGATGGTCTGGGCAATGCAGAGCCATCTCCTACTCTGGTGTCTCGTGGGTGGCAGAGCTGGTGTTTCTGGTTGTTCGTTTCTAGCTGTGGCGCACACATGGCCTCTGACCACTGAACATGGCGGCTGAGCTAGGCAGAGTGGCTGCAGCTTAGATAGTCGACTTGACCAGCCGCCGTTTTTTAAATAATTACTTCAACAGAGAAAAATAAGAAGCTTATAGCAATATTTAACTTGGGAGGGGGGAAGTAATGTTGGGTAAGGATGGAGAGTCAAGAGGATGCTTGTTATTTGGGGAGGAATCTACCATGGTATTTCAACTTATGTGTTCATTAAATCAATCAATCTTTCTTCTACCTTCTCTCCTGATCCCTCTCCCAGTCCTTTCAATCCTTTTCACTTTTGGATCATCCATTGTTTGGTTGGTTTTGTCTTGTTTTAGCTTCCACATGTGATGGTTGGTTTTAGCGTCAACTTGGCATAAATTGGATTCACTTGACTAGGGAACCTAAACTAAGCAATTATCTTGATAGCCTTCATTAATGTGGAAGATCCAGGCCTAATGTGAGTGACATCCTCTGAGTGTAGTAACTATCCAGTTCTTGGCCTCCACAGTGAAAGACAGCTAGAGTGGGCTTCTCTGACTGCAGACGCAGTTAGCCTCAAAGTGCAGCCAACTTCCAGATTCTTTGCCTCTAAGGTGTGAAACATTTCTGGTTGTTCTGATATAAGCCAATTTAATAAACTGTGTGTATAAATATATAAATATTCATGCTATTGATTGTGTTACTCTAGAGAACCCTGGCTAATACAATACATGAAAGAAAGCATGGGTACTGTGAATGCTTTGTTTTTGTCAATTTTTTAATTTTTTTCAAAAGGTCGCTATGTAAAAATAGGTAAAGTTTGGATTTTGGTGTTTCTTCTTAACCTTTAACCACTGTCTCATGGTCTATTACTGTCTCCACCCATTGTCTGTAAGCATACTCATAGAATGCCAAACAATCTAGCAATAATTATGAGTATCAACAATTGCAAATTGTTCCATGTTTTAGCCTTTTTCTAAGCCTACTGTGTCAGCTAGTTAGTACACTAAGTCTACTTACACTGGAGCTGCAGTTGAGAAGTTGTCCTAATGTTTTATATGAATACTTCAGTGAGAATTTACTGGAAATTTTGTTCTTGTTTTTCTTATCTGACCTATTAGTGTCTCAAACTTTCAATATTTCAGGTCATTAGCTGAGTGACCAGAATCATTTGGTACCCTGAAATCTTAGGAAATTACTATTCACTGTGCTGAAAAATTCATTTAAAACTATTGTATACTTTAAATATTCAGGAAAGAAGAAAATGTTTCAGTTACAGATAAATTGTAAAGAAGCTGTTCTGCCAGAAACATGTTGGAACATGTCAGAACCAGTGGTTACAATAAAATCACATGCATGATAAAGATTCAGAAAAAAATAGAACACACAAATTGTGTATAAATGACCAACTACAGGGACTTTAAACATGACACTGAAAACATCTGATTCTGATTAAACAGTGTGCTTGTCTGAGAAACTGTTGGTGTGTTGGTGTCCTGTAGCAGAGAATAAAAGTAATTAAAAACAAGAAATAGTGCCAACTGACATATACATTTTCTGTTTGAGAATCATACATACATATAATGTATATTGATCCAATCCAGTTCTCATTCCTTTGTCTCCAATTCTTCCCCTATTGTCTTATTGCTTATAGCTCTCAACTTTGTGTGGTGTTTTGTTAGCATTGAGTCCACTGAGTGCTGTCTGTACATACATGACTGTAGTATTGTCTACTAGAGCATTGGTGGCCTCTAAAAGGATGCATCCCTGAAGAAAGTTGATATACCCTCTTCCAGAAGCTCTCAGTTTCTCTTTGGCTATGAATGGGACTTCGTGACCTGTGTTGACTTGGTCTTGGGAAGTCTTGTGTATACAGTCACAATCCCTGTGAGTTTGTGTGTGCAATGAAACTGTTATGTCTAATAAATACTATTTTGCTGCAGATGTTCCCTATTCCTAGCTCTGGTAATTTTCCTGGTCACCTTCCATGATGATCCCTTAATCTTAGTGTAAGAAAGATGATGCATGCATCCCATTTATAACTGAACACTCCACAGTATCTTCTCTGCACCTTGACTAGTTGGAGACTCTGCATTAATTACCCACTACTACAAAAGAAAGATGCTGATGAGGAATGAGCAATACACTATTCCAAGAGTAAAGATAAGAACTTAAAGAATAGTTTCAAACTATCTCCATTTGTCAGAATAGTGGTATTATATTCTCCATAGAGCATATGTCATAGCCAGCCATGGGTTTTGACCAAGATAATAGTACCAGGTATGAGTGGTTTCTTGTGATGTGGACTTTAAATCCAATCAGAAGGTAGTTGGTTACTCCCATAACATTCTTCCCACTCTTGTACCAGTGGACATATCTTGCTCAACCAGTCATTTTTTGCAGCTCACAGGGTTCACAACTGGGTAATATTTTAAATTATATTTATACACTTAATTTTTGTTATTACTTTTATTTTTAAGATTATAGTATAACTATATAATAATCATATATTTTCTCTTTTTCCTTCCTCTAAACACTTCAATATATTCCTCCTTGCGTTTTTCAAATTTATCACTTATTTTACTCATGAACATAATATAAACATGTTCATATATATTTCATGATCACATGTAAATATATGTTCATATATATGTATTCATGAAAAATATATGCATATATTCAGGAATACATAGGTATCATCTGCTAAAGAGAGAGAAAGAGAGAGAGAGAGAGAGAGAGAGAGACAGAGAGAGAAATAGTTACTTGTATGTATTCATTTATAATATCATATTTTGTAGAAAAACTGAGGCTCTGGGGAGTTGAATACATTTTCCAAATAAATATTTGTATTTGAATACAGATAATGTCATTATAGAATACATGATATTTTACCTTAGTCTTTACACTGGTGATGGGCTTGCAAACACCATCACTTTATCTCAGACTTTTTCTTTAAAGTATTTATATCAAGGTGAGTGTGCAGAGGTCAGGTAGCTTTCAATATCAGTCTTTTCAGACTGTACTATCTAAAGTGAACTGCCTATCCAATGTTAATTAATTACTTCTCTTGCTTCTGTGATAAAACAGCTACAGAATGCAACTTAAGAAAATAAGAATTTAATTTGGCTCACAGTTTGAAGGTATAGTCCATCATGGTAGAGAATCCATGGCAGCAGAAATGTTGTGTTATAAGTAGCAAAGGAAGGCCTTGTCAGGCATTAATGGGAGGATAGGCCCTTGGTTCTGTGAAGGCTCGATGCCCCAGTATAGAGGAATCCCAGGATGGGGAGCTGGGAGTAGGTAGGTGGGTGGGGGAACACCCTCATAGAGGCAGGGGAAGGAGGGATGGGATAGGGAGTTTCAGGGGGACCAGAAAAGGAGATAACATTTAAAATGTAAATAAAGAAAATATCCAATAAAAAATAAAATTTAAAAAAAAGAAGCAGAAAACAGAGAATGTTGTTGATCCAAATGTTGCCTACTCTTTGTTATCCAGGACATTAAATGATGCTCCCCACATTTAAGGTGGGTCTTTATTCCTCAGTTAATATAATATAGGAATTTCTCACATATATGACCAGAAAGCTATCTTTATCTTCTAAATAATACTAGATCTTGTCAAATTGCCTATCAGTGGTAACTATAGTATATACTCTTTGAGCAAATCCATCTCAATAAAGCACATAGAAGCAAGATAGAAAATGTCAGCCCTTTCTTTACCTAGATAGGAAAATTTTAATGAGATCTTTGAGCTTTAAAGCATGATTTGCAGCCATAGTTTAGTCAATTCTCTTTTTATATACAACCAATCCAGCTTCCCATACTTTCTACACTCATATTCACAGCTTGAATCTACTTAAAAAATATTCCATTTGCTAACCATAATTTTAAAACCATACTTTTTCTTTCAGTATTAGGAAAGATGCACAGTCTCTAAAGAAACAACTTCCTTGGAATTTATGTCAGGTTAGGAAATTCAGAAATTATTTTTCTACATTAAAAATCAGTGTCTCTTCCAGAATAATATAGTTATGTGAAAGTTTTCAAGACATTGAACTACAGCTTCACTTAAGATAATTTATGTCATAATATCCTGTGAAAACACCAGTTGTCTACATTAAAATTTCTATATATATTTATGCAATATTCAAATGTACTGTGTCAAAGACTATAGACAGTGAACTTCTTATGAAAAATATGCATTCCCTTTTCACAGAACAACTTCCTAGCCAATAACTGCATTTCTCAGACCCACACTCTATCCATATAAGCCAGGGGGAAAGAAGGAGAACCTCCAACTCTGAGCTAAAGAGATGGCTATCACCTCTGAAAAATGATGATTAAGATGCCAGTGTGCTTCCTCTATTCTTTATTCAGCTTGGCTAGAGGAAGACACTTCTTGAACATGTAAGAGATGGAGAAAGACTATGATCATAAGAGATAATGTATTATGCCATTTGAGCTGCTGTACCAGAATTACTAGGAACAGGTGATTTATATAGAATAGTAACAAAAGAGTAAAAATTCAAAGTGGGTCCCATAGAAAGCCTAGCTTGTATTCTCTGAAGGGAGAAACTCTGTGCCCTTATACTATAGAAAGCAGAAGGGAAGAATTATGAGTGCCCTCTTCCAAACTTTCTTATAAGGATCCATAATTTAGTTCACCAAGTGATGTGGTTTGAATAGATATCGGCCACATAGATTCATGTGTTTGAATTCTTCGGCATAGGGGGTGGCACTGTTAGGAGATGCGACCTTATTTGAGGAGGTGTGGCTTGTGTAAAACACATCTAGTCTCCTTCAGATCAAGTCTATCTTTAGATCAATTTGTAGAACTCTCAGCTTCTTCTCCAGCACTATGTCTGCCTGCCTGTTGCCATGCTTCCAAACATGATGATAATGGACAAAACTTCTGAAACTGTAAGCCAACCCACTTAAATCTATTCTTTTATAAGAACTGCCTTGTTTATGGTGTCTCTTCACAGCAATAAAACTCAAACTAAGATACCAGGAGAAATCTCTTGTAGCCTACTTACCTTTTAAAATATAGTGTCTTGCTTGATCATGATGAATGATGGTTTTTGATGTGTTGTTGGACTCAGTATGCAAGAATTTTATTGAATATTTTTGCATTGATATTCATAAGTGAAATTGGTCTGAACTTCTCTTTTTTGTTATGTCCTTATGTGGCTTAGGTATCAGAGTAATTGTAGCTTTATAGAATGAATTAGGTAGTATTCCTTCTGTTTCTATTTTATGGAATAGTTTGAAGAATATTGGTATTAGTCTTTTTTGAAGGTCTGGTAGAATTCTACACTAAAGTCATCTGGCCCTAGGCTTTTTTGGTTGGGATGTTTTTAATGACTTCTATCTCCTTAGGGGCTATGGCCCTGTTTAGATAGTTTAACTGCTATTGATTTAATATTGGTATATGCTATCTGTCTAAAAAACCATTCATTTCATCTAGATTTTCTAGGTTTATTGAGTAAAGGCTTTTATATTAGGATCTGATGTTTTCTTTGAATTTCCCAAGTTTCTGTTGTTATGTCTCCCTTTTCATTTATGTTTTTATTAATTCAGATATTGCCTCTGGGCCCTCTAGTTAGTTTGGCTAGGGGTTTATCTATCTTGTTGATTCTCTTGAAGAACCAGCTTTTGGTTTTGTTGATTCTTTGTATAATTCTTTTTGTTCCTATTTGGTTGATTTTGGCCCTGAGTTTGACTATTTCCTGCCTTCTACTCCACTTGAGTGTGTTTGCTTCTTGTTTTTTTTATAGAGCTCTCAGGTGTGCTGTTAAGTTGCTAGTGTAAGATCTCTCCAATTTCTTTACCAGAGCACTTAGTGCAAAGAATTTTCCTCTTAGCACTGCTTTCATTGTGTCCCATAAATTTGGATATGTTGTGTCAACATTTTCATTGGATTCTGACCATGTTATTGAGTAGAGAGTTGTTCAGTTTTCAAGTGTACGTGAGCATTTTGTTGTTTTTGTTGTTAATGAAGACCAGCCTTAAGCCACGGTAATGTGATAGGATGCATGGGATTATTTCACTTTTCTTGTATCAGGTTAGGTTTGTTTTGTGCCCAATTATATGGGCAGTTATGGAGAAGGTAACATGAGGTGCTGAGAAGAAGCTATAGTCTTTTCTTTCAGGGTGAAATGTTCCGTAGATATCTGTTAAATCCATTTGGTTCATAACCTCTATTAGTTTCACTGTGTCTCTGTTTAGTTTCTGTTTCAATGACTGTACATTACTGAGAGTGGGGTGCTGAAGTCTCCCATTATTCTGTGAAGTTCAATGTGTGTTTTGAGTTTCAGTAGTCTCTTTTATGAATGTGGGTGCCCTTGCATTTGGGGCATAGATGTTCAGAACTGAGACTTTCTCTTAGTGGATTTTTCCTTTGATGAATATGAAGTGTCCTTCCTCATCTTGCTTGATAACTTGTGGTTGAAAGTCTATTTTATAAGATATTAGGATGGCAACTCCAGCTTGTTTCTTGGGACCATTTGCTTGGAAGACTGTTTTCTAGTCTTTACACTGAGGTAGTGTCTGTCTTTGTTATTGAGCTGTGTTTCTTGTAGACATCAAAATGTTGAATACTGTTTGCATATCCAGTTTGTTAGCTTATGTTTTTTTATTGAGGAATTGAGTCCTATGATATTAAGATATATTAAAGACAGATGATAGTTTCTGTTATGTTTGTTTTTGTAGGTGGCATTATGTGCATGTGGTTCTCTCCTTTTGGCTTTGTTGTGAGATGATTAATATCTTGTCTTTTCTTTGGTGTAAATAACCTCCTTGTGTTGCAGTTTTCCTTCTAGAATGCTCTGCAGGGCTGGATTGGTAGATACTGTTTGCTTTTGGTTTTGTACTGGAATATTTTCTTATAAAAGAGATTCTGTGGTAATCACCATTCCTAACCTCAAGCTATACTACAGAGCAATGGTGATAAAAAAAAAAAAAAACTGCATGTTATTGGTTCAGAGACAGACACATTGATCAATGGAATAGAACTGAAGACCAGAAATAAAACTACACACTTACGGACACTTGATCTTTGACAATGAAGCCAAAAATATACAATAGAAAAACAAAATCATCTTCAATAAATTGTGCTGTTCTAACTGGCAGTGTGAATGTAGAAAAATGGAAATAGATCCATATTTGTCACTTGCACAAAGCTGAAGTCCAAGTGAATCAAGAACCTCAATGTAAAGCCAGATACACTGAATCTAATAGAAGAAAATGTGGGAAAGAGGCTTGAACTCACTGGCACAGGGGGAAATTTCCTAAACAGAACTCCAATGGCTCATGCTCTAAGATCAAGAATTGATAAAAGGGACCCCATGAACTGGAAAACTTCTGTAAGTCAAAGGACATTGTGAATAGGACAAATCAGCAACCTATAGACTGAGGAAAACTTTTCACTAACACTGCATCTGATAGAGGGCTAATATCCAAAATGTATAATGAACTCAAGAAGCTAACTGTGGGGTGCTGGGCTGGGAGAAGCAGCTGTGTTCCTGGTTGAGCAAGTCTTGAACCCAGGACCTTTATCTGGATGACAGGTGTTGTCTCCAGGCCCTGGTTCTTTGAATTTAGCTTCGGCCCTCCACAGCCCCTCCCAAAGAGAGGTCTATGACCATCAGTAATTAGGAACAGTGCCTCAGGCTCTCCCACGTGTAGATGAGGTGTCTCCAAGCTCTCAGACCAAGCCAATAGGCGTTATCTGCTGCCAGACCCTAACCCACCCTGAAACTGTATATAAGGGCTCTATTCTGGAGAAGTAAGATGTGTTCAAGAATCATCCTGGTGTCCGAGAGTTTCTGTCACAAGAGCTGTAACATTAGAGCTGTAACACTTGGAGAGAGATCTTCTCTGCCGGAAACTTCCTGGGGCACCAAGCTGCTTCCTTGCCAGCTAGCCAGCTTCCTATTGGCCCAGCCCAGCCGGCTCAGCGCTGAGAGACAGGTGCAGCACCTGGGAGTGACCAAGCTGCAACAGTGGAGACTTGGACAGAGGCAGCAGTGGGGGCAGGCAATCTCTCCTCCCTGCTCGTACTCTGTACCCTTTGGCCCAGACCTCTCACACCAGGCCTGGCCGGAGACCAATGGACAGTGGAGACACAGGCAGAGGCAGTGACAGAGAAGGTAGCAGACCCTTCCTGCTCTCACTCTGTCCTCAGCCAGGAGATCATTGTGGGATACCCTCCAGAACTGGGGACCCACAGCTAACCACCAAATTGCCAAACAACCCAATCAAAATATGGGGTATAGAACTAAACAGAGGATACACAACAGAGGAATCTTGAATGGCTGAGAAGCACTTAAGGAAATATTTAAAGTCCTATAGTGATCAGGGAAATACAAATCAAAACAACCCTGAGATTCCACTTTACATCAATCAGAATGGTTAAGATCAAAACATCAGGTGACACATCAGTCTCCAAAACCTTACACATGTTGTCAAGAATGTGGAGAAAGAGGAATGCTTCTCCATTGCTGGTTGTATTGCAAACTGGTACAACTACACTGGAAATAAATCAAGATTTCTCAGAAAATTGGAAGTAGATCTACCTGAACATCCAGCAATACTACTCTTGGAATATACCTAAAAGATGCCTCACCAAGTGGATTTAGCTAGAAAATATTATCCTGAATGAGGTAACTCAGACCCCAAAGGACATGTATGGTAGGTACTCACTAATAAGTTAATGTTAGCTCAAAAATGTAAACAATACTCAAGATACAGTCCATAGACTCAAAAAGATTAACAAGCCGAATGGCTCAAGTGAGACTGCATCAATCCCACTTGGAAGAGAGAAGATAGCAATCACAGAATGGGGGAGGGAGGTACTTGTGTTGGAAATGGGACAGGGAAGAGAAGAGTGGAACAGTATCAGGTATTGGGTGGGAGGAAAAGGACTGAAGCCCTGAGGGCTAGCAGAAAGAATAGAAACAGTCAACCTCGGAAGGTAGGGGGGGCGGGGGCTCCAGAATTTACCAGAGACCTGGAAGGTGAGAGACTCTCAGGACTCAAAAGAAGGGACCTTAAATGAAATGCCCTATAGTGGGGAGCAGGAACTTGTAGAGTTCACCTCCAGTAGAAAGCAGGGGAACATGTGAGGGGTGGGGTTGCCATCCCACAGTCAAAAGCTGTGACCTGTAATTGTTGCTGTCTACAAAAACTGCAGGGACAATAATAGATAAGAGCCTGAGGAAAAGGAAGCTTAGTGACACTCCCAAAGTGGGATCCGGATCAAGAGGAGGCCCCAATGTCTGACACTATTACTGAGGCTATGGGGTGCTCACACAATGGGGCCTATCATGATTGCCTTCCAAAAGACCTAACAAAGAGCTGAAAGATTCAGATGCATATATTTACACCCAACCAATGGACAGAAGCTGCTGATCCCAGTAGTTGAATTAGGGGAAAGTTGTAAGAAGCAAAGGAGGAGGGTGACCATGTATGAGGACCAGCAATCTTAATTAACCTGGACTCCAGAGATTTCTAAGAGACTGGACCACCAACCAGGATGCACACACCAGCTGATTTGAGGTCCCCAACACATATACAGCAGAGGAGTCCCTGGTCTGGCTTCAATGAGAGAAGATCTACCTAACCCTCAAGGGACTGGAGGCCCTAGAGAGTGGGGAAGTTTGATGGGGTAAGGGGGGGGGTACATCCTGGTGGAGATTGAGTCAGGGGGAGTAGGTATGGGATATAGGACAGTCAAAGGGTGGACCAGGAGAGGGATAAAATCTGGAGTGTTAAAAAAAAAGGATTAAGTAAAACTAAAAAAAGAAAACAGTATGTTACAATTACACCTAGGTTTTGAAGGTTCCACATTCAAAGTGCAACAAGCTTGAGATCTTCACAGAGTACCCAAAAGACATTGATCTGCCATGCAAATTATTCTTAAGCAAGTGTGTGAGAGAAAATCATTCTAATGTTTAAACCATTTTGCTTCTGAACATTACATATCAGAGCATCTAGCATTGTCTTACTCTACTGTGGTTACTATCACAGGATTAGTTTGCCTCTTGGTTCATAAAGCTATGACTAAAGATAGCTAACCTCAAAAATAGTATTGAATACTATTTCACTTATTTTAGTATGTTCTATAATTTATACAATAGTTCTTTCCAGTCAGACGGAAGGAGAGGGAAAGACAAACCGAGAAAGGAGAGACAGACAGAAAAAGAGAGAGAGATGTTATACACAAATGCATGTGGAAAATGTTACATAGTACATTAGAAATCAACCATTTGAGAAATTGATGTTTCGTGTTGTTTGAAATTAAATTAAGGATTAATTAAAAATTAAAATTCATGGAATTTTACAATTGGATTTTTAAACTCAGGGATTTCAAACTAATCCCTGTCAATGATGTTAACGTAACATCTTCTTGAAAAATACAGCACAATTTGCTTCATCGACCTTAAGAGTATTTGAGATTGAATAATTGTTATATGTTTGATATTTTTCAATTACATACAATATTTTTACTTAAATTTTTTCTTGTTAAAGTAAGTCTTAAATATAAAGAAGAGTAGAGTGTATAAAATATGGAGCTCTAGTCTAAATGATTACAAATTATGGACAATATTACTTTACATATACCCTTAGATAATTTTCTCAATCCCTTAGGTTATTTTAAAAGAAATATCAAATATTATATGATTTTATCTATAAATTTTCTACACAAAATGAGAATCTAAATGGAAAGTCTCCATCAAATTCATCCCCTCAGAGCTCAGTAAATCCCAAAGAATCAGAGGCAGAAAGATTGTAAGAGCTAGAAGGAATGAAGGACAACAGGAGAACAGGGCCCTCTAAATCATCTAAGCAAGGCACATATAAGCTCACAGAGACTGAAACAGCAAGTATAGGGCCTACCTGGTTCTGTACCAGATCCACTGCCTATATACTACAGATATTAGTACTTTTATGGGACTCCTGACTGTGAAAACAAGTGGCCCTCTGACTCTTGTGACTGATCTTAGAACACTTTCCCTCAATTTGGGTTGCCGTAGCCAACCTTAATATGATAGTTTTTGCTTCATCTTTTATTTTATTTTGTTATGTTTGGTTGTTACCCCTTAGAAGTCTTTTCTTTTGTAATGAGAGACAGAAACGGAATGGATCCAAAGAAGAGGCAAGGTGGGAAGGAACTGGGAGGAATAGCGGGAGGGAAAAGTATGACCAGGATTTATTCTATGAGAAAAGAATAAAAGGAAACAATTAAGAAAATAATCACTAACATTCACATATTTTTTATATACAATTTATATGAAGGAAAACTCACCTTTTAAAATATGCAGTTCCATCTATGGATCCATGCATACAATCACATAAGCACTAGAATTAAGACACAAGAATATGGAGAGATGGTGTGTTCATTAAGAGGGCTTGTGTAAAGAGGTAGATTTCTGTTCCTGACACCTGGTTTATTTGGAGACTCAGTTGTGTCATATAATGTTTTTTTGGAGACTGTCTTATGTTTTTGAGAAAACACATAATGTTTTGAAAAAGTGTGACTATATCACAACAGACAGTAGAAGATGCTCTGTGGTATTGGTTCACCTTGCCAGTCTTTGCTGGTCTTCATTGGGTTTTGCTGAGTCTGGTCTTGCTGATAATGCTGTGGCCCTGGATTGTCTTGCATTCTTTGCTGATTATCATTTCTCATGACTTCCTAGAGAGAAATGCACCAAAAAAACTACTAGTAGTGTTCCAATGGCTTCTTCCAGCTTCTGTAGACTTGGTTCAATTGGCATAGCCTCATAGTTTTGTTTGGATCAAAATACCATTGCTGATTCATGAATGATGTTTGCAAGTGGATCTAACCACCACTGCTGATTCATGTGAATTGAACTGCTGATATCCTGACAATGTAGATTGGATTTGCCCAGAGAACTATTTCTAATCATGTGAACATCCTCCTTTGCCACATTAGCCTTTCCTTTTCACTATGTGGAGCAGACACTATCTCTGACTCAGTTACCTGCCACTGGATCTCCTTCCTCTGCCTGTACTACCTGGTTGAACCTTAGTGTAAGAAGATGCACTTAGGCCTACTGCAACTGGATATCCCAGGGAAAAGTGGTACCCAAAGGCTACTTCCCTTTCTTTGAGGAGAAAGGGGTAATGGAGAGAGGGATTTGTAAATGTGGGAGAGAAGGGGGTAGGGGGTGGGGGGCACAATTAGTATGTAAAGTAAATAAAGAAAGAGGCAAGAAACTCTCCCACAGACATTTCTACATGGCAGTCTGGTTGAGACAATTCTTGAATTTAAGATTTTCTTCTAAGATTATTCTGTTAATTTGACAGGTTAAAGGGAAATAGGAAAGTTTGATCAGTACTGTAAGAGAATTTCAGGAAGTTTTAAAACATGCTACCACATATAAAATATTTCAGAGTAATATTTGCTTGCTAATAGGCTTTCTGATTTAACATTTTTTCATAAATTTCTTTCCCTTGCTTCCTCTATTCTAATTTTTTATTTCTTGTATCTTATTATGAACTGTTTTCTGGACACTTTGAGACTCTTCTAATACCCATGGTGTTTGGTTTGGTTTTGGTTGGTTGTGTTTGGTTTTGTTTGGTTTTGTTTGGTTGGTTTGGTTTGGTTTGGTTTGGTTTGGCTTGGTTTTTGCCAAGAAAATGATTCCCTGATAAAGCTCTCTTTGGCTTTCCTAGCTTTCTAAGTTCCTTTTTCAGAATCCCTAATAGCCATGGTTCTCTTCTGCTTGACTGAAAACTGAAATTACTATTTCTCCAGTGAGGGACTGACAATGTGACTTTAAACTGGTGCCATGCAGATGATACACTTGCCCTCTTCACTTCTACACAATTCCCGTCAGATTCCAAAATCTTAATTTTTGATCTAACTCCCAAGATCTTCCACATGTATTGAATGGACATTTTTGTTTGTCTCTCTGAATAAAGCCATTAGTAATGTTTTACTATTGTCATAAGCTATAAGATTCTTTTAACTTCCAAGCTTTCTTTGTATATGCATTTCAGACAGTTAGTTTTCCAAATGCAAACCAGTAGCCTGTACTCTGTTCCCTCTCGATCCCAGAAAAGCATGTGCTTGATTTACTCACTAAACCTTGCTTCATAGCTTGCAGGGTTGCCTCACTTATAATCATGACAAAGTAATATAGTTCAGGTTAAGAAATTAGAAGGTCAGTTTTGCTTGCCCTGTTTCATACAGTTACTAATAAATGACTAGAAATTCAAATGTAGTCAAAAGTACTTACCTAATACAGTCAATAAACATATATCAGATAATTTTTTAAATCTAGAAGACATTGCCTTTTAATCTAGAAAACATTGCCTATAATTCTATCCTGTGGCGGTTTTATGCAGTGTTTGCCTTCATGCATTTGAATTCTTTAAATTCAAGTGTTTGGAGAAGTCTTTTCTTCTTAACATGTGAATAGATGGGACCTCAAGGAGAAAACTGGTGTACACACACACACACAGGGGGGGGGCTTTGACATTAAAGATACTCTGCTAACACTGTAGCATCTAGAAACATGGCTATTGCAGTATGAGAAAATAGTCTAAACAGTATATGTGACAGCAAATGTCTGACAGCATACACGCTAGATTGCTAGTTTCCCTGTTGCTTTATTTCATGATAGGAAATCAAAACTAATAATGTCTCTGTGAGGGACTTCCAAGAAATATTCCCCATGTTGGAAGCTGTGTTTTACAGAAAAGTAGAATATATCTTGATTGTGAACAGAAATGTAGACTGTGTTCTTATTGGTAGATTCTATGAAGGTATCATTCAACAATGACCCTTCTCTATGAGTGCTGACTTCATAGCTTCAACCAACCATTGGTGAAAAATATTCCTTTAACAATACAATACAGCTAGAGTCACACCCACAGACTCCCCGAAGCCTCCCATATCTCAGATGTCTAGCTAGACTCAGAGATGCCCCTAAGTGATTTCCATTCTCACTCCAAGCCCTCTATCACCCCCTCCACCAACACATGATCACCATCCCAAACCCTTCCTCACCCCCTCTCCCTCCCAGTTCTTTCTCTCCATCCACCTCTGATGACTATTTTATTGCTCCTTCTGAGTGTGATTCACACATCACACCTTGGGACTTCCTTATTTCCTAGTTTCTTTTGGTCTGTAGATTTTAGCATGGTTATACTGAACTTTGTAGCTAATGTACAATTATGAGTGAGTACATTGCATGTATGTCTTTCTGGGTTTGGGTTACCTCACTCAAAAATGATTATTATCAAGTTCAATCCATTTGCCTGCAAAATTTCATGATGTCTTTGGTTTTAATACCTGAATTGTGTAGATGTACCACATTGTCTTTATTCACTATTCAGTTGAGGGACATCTACATTGTTTCTTCCAATTTCTTACTATTACAAGTAAAGTTGCTAATAACAGAGCTAATAATTGTTCCTGTTGTATAGTGTGGTATCTTTTGGCTATATGCCTGAAGTGGCTGTCTCATGTAGACAAGCAGGACTTCCAGGGGAAGGAGGAGGACCTCAACCCACCACAAAACCTTCAACCTAAAATTTGTTCTGCCTACAATATGTGCAGGTATAAAGATGGAGCTGAGACTGAGGGCAAACCAATGTCTGGCCCAACTTGAGACAAATTCTATGGAAGAGACTAAACCCCTGACACTATTAATGATACTCTGCTGTGGTTGCAGACAGGAGCCTAGCATAACTGTCTCCTGAGAGGCTTTAGGTTTTATCCAGCAGCAGGTGAAAATAGATATAGTGATGCAGGTAGAGCTTGGAAAGCCTTGTGGAAGTGTGGGAGATAGAACTGAGTGAGCCAGAAGGGTCAAGAACACCATAAAAAGACCTACAGAGTCATTCTGGGATCGTGGGGTCTCACAGAAACTGAACGACCAACAAAAGAGGATACAGGATCTAGGCTTAGTTCCCTTCCCCTTATGTAGGGTATATGAAGCTTGGTCTTCATGTGGACCCTTTAACAACTGAAGTCTCTGAGTCTATTGCCTGCCACTGAATCCACTTCCCCAACCTGGACTGTCTGTTTGGCCCTCAGTAGTAGAGGAAGTGCTTAGTCTTACTAGGGCTATATGTTCCAGGCTGAAGTGGTATGCAAGGGGGACTTCCTCTTCTCCTCAGAGAAGGGGAGAAGGTAATGGGGGGAGGGATTTCAAGGGAGAAGCTTGTGATTGAGATGTAATATGAACAAAATATAAATTATGGACAAAAATATGATACAAAGACTTCCAACATTTATGATGTATTAGTTGTTATATGTGGTCAGAAGATGTCTCTGTGTGTGCAGAGGACTTATATAGATTATATACAAATAACATTCCATCTATAGAAAGAAGTAGAACATTGACAGATTTTGTTGTCTGTCTGGTACCAGTATTTGATGGTATCTTGGGAAATGACTATATTGCTTATTAAGTTTCCATTTAAATAGGAACTGAGCCACAGTTTAGTACCTCTTTATACCACCAGAGATGATTGGGAAAGAATTTCTTTACATTAAGGTCTAAAAATTTAATACCATTTTACATAAATCATTAAACACTTTCACACTTACGTACGAAAATAAAAAAGACTTTTCCTAGACCTAGCCTTGTACATAGCTGGGAATTATGAAACTTATGAGTTCTCCCCAAAAGAGCATTTTATCATGATAAGTAGAAAATGAAGTTAACAGAATACTGACAGGTTAATAAAACAGCCAGTAACCAGGTGAGGGCCATGTATAGTCAGAGTAGCAGGCTCAAACATTTTATAACATGGGATGAAATCTTCAAAGACTGTATACCTAATGTTATTCATGTAATAAAATAAGAAAAGTATTAAGTTGACAAAAAGAAATAGAGAAAAAAATAAATTCTTTCACTATAATAAGGAAACTTAGACTATAAAAAGATCTTAATAATGAAATGAAAAATAATTGTATATATACATATGTATGTATATATATTTACATTCCATACTCAAATGACTGTATTAAACAACTTTTAAATACTAGAAAATATGTATAAAATAATGAAATATTTTTATATTGCTGGAAGTAGCAAGTTGACAGCATTTACTTCTTTATAAATAAGTCTTTTCACACTTGGCATTTTAATTTTATAAATTTTTCATTATTCAATAAATCAAAATTTGTAACACAAAAGATTACTATGAATTTAAAGTAGAAAATTTTTTAAAAATAACATCATGAGCTTAATAAATGATTAAGTAAAATAAGATACTTTACCTAATTAAATGCATTGGTGACCCCTGAAACAGTATTTATGAGGTGACTTTAATATATTATAAAATTCAATGATTTTAAATAAACAAAAGTAACATACAGAAGAATACTGAATATAAACACTGAAAAGTCCTATTTGTTGTATTAAAACTATTTACATTTTTTTCTGTCCAAATTCTATGCTTGTTATTATAATTAGAAATAAAATTCAAATTAGTTTTAATACTTATGTCTCGTTACACTAAAATAACAAAAAAAATCCAAGCCCAATATAAAGTTTAGCTGATATATGGTCCTTTTCCATAAGCTATTATTTGTCATTTTATTTTTTTATGTTCAGTAAGTAAATTTCTCCTGATTCTGAGGTAGCTGCAAGTCATCTGGTCACTGCCTTCGTGGATAGAGAGAGCGCCAGCTGTAGCTGGGCTATGACTGGCCAAGTCAGTAGACAAATCAAAATGATACATCAGTCCCCACAGAAGCTTTTCATCTTAATTTTTCTAACCTCACTTTGAAGAAGAATAAGACCTCAAATTATCACTTCCCACGCTCTCTACCACCATGTGCTAACATACTGGAAATTCACTACACTGTCATTGTAATGTTCACTTTATTACAATTTCTAACATAAAGAAACTAAGGCAAAATGAAGAAGTTAAATAATGCCTTTAAAATACAGAATAGCAGATCTAACAACACATGGATACATTTTACTGACACATTAAATGATTTATTCTTAATCTTGTATAAATACAACCTTAAAATAAGTTATAGCACCTCGTCCATGCTAAGTTGTTACTGTGACAGGCATTGTCAGCACTGGGGCTGTACCCTTGAACATGTGAAGCATCAAGTCTTTACCAGCTAAATTTTTAATAGACATGATTATATTATATTACTCTTTCTGTCTCTCTCTTTGTCTCTTTGTCTCTCTGTGTATCCGTCTCTCTCTTCTCTCTGTCTCTCTCTGTTTCTGTCTCTCTGTCTCTCTGTCTCTCTGTCTCTCTGTCTCTCTCTCTCTCTCTCTCTCTCTCTCTCTCTCTCTCTGTGTGTGTTGTATGTATGCCATTGCACACATGTTGACAAAAGGCAACTTGTAGAACTCAACTTCTGTCCTTTCACCATGTGCTGTCCTGAAGACTGAACTCAGGTTGTCAAGCTTGGTGGCAGATAACGTTACCCACTGAGCCGTCTGATCAGCCATGTTTTAAAAATGTTTTAATCCTTTCAATTAATCTTTGCAACTCCCCTTGAGATTCTCTTTATATTCTTTATAGGTGGTGGTTGATCAGTATTTAAGAAATAAAACAAAACCAAAACATCTAAATGATAACACATTTAGATGCAGGTTTGTTATCCACAGTCTGCTGTGGGGCTCTTGTGAGTTTCCCTGTATCAATCACTCTTCTATGCACTAATTACATTCTTGCAAAAGAGAAGAAATTTATCTGAGTATCTCACGCAGAATGTTACTGCAAGGCCTCAGTGTACTCATAGACTACTAGACTGAGCCACTTACATGGACTCATACCAATGTGAGTAAAACTAGAGAAGCATGTAGCTGTGTCTTTTACATGTACAAATGAGAAAAAAATCATGCCAAACAAAATTCCTTAGAATCAGAGAATGTAAATTGATCTGGGTGAAAAACAATAACCACAACAATACTGTTGTAACAAGCAATAGAGTCCCAGTCATCACCAGTATCATCTAAATCTGTGAGCCTCGGTCTTTATACCTGAAATCACTCATGTTCTAAGACAATAGACCTAGAGAGAAATGAATTATGCCAGAAACGTTATTTCACAAACATGTTCATTTTCAAGCTCAAGATCTTTGTCAAGATTCTAACTGTGTGTCTGTCCTCTTTATATCCAAATTCAGATTTTAGTACAGGAAATTACACTTCGAAGCTACCCACTCCATCACAAAAGAAGGGTATATGTAACTCTGACACTCTCCCAACTGGGTTAGACCTTGCAAAGCTTCTGTTTTGATGCCAGATACTTACACTCACACAAGGCTTAGTTATATGGCTTGCTTTGACAATGAAGTGCAAGCAGCTGTGACACATGCCACATCTAAAGAGGATCTTTAAAAGTGATATACGTTTAAATGCATCCTCTTGAGTATACTTTCCCAGAAGAATGAATTGTTGCAAGTAGGCACTTCTTCCTCCCACTCAATTTGGAATACAAACATGTGTAAGAATGCTGTGGTTAGCTCACAACTAACATGAAACAGATAAGAAAAAAGCTTTTTGTGGAAATCATGGAGATGCAGGGTTCATTAGTCACCACAGAAAATTAGTTCTCATTTTCTTACAGTTCTTTCTTAGGTATTCAGCTGATATTCGGGCCTTAAGATGTATTCTTAAAGATGTGAAGTCCCAATTTTATTTGCCAACTCTTTATAAAGATAATCTCTGAGATGATGATATCATCTGAGTTTGATTATTTTTTATCAAACCTGAAATCCTGTTGATAACTTCTTAATTAAATACTTTTCTTGTATGTATTTGTTTGATTAAATTCTCAGAGTTTCATCATGAGTTACTATATTGAGTTTGTAATTTCTCAGCAATTGAGAATCTACTGATGTTTCCCTTGTCCCAGCTGCATATTTTATGCCACATTCATTAGAAAATTTTGTTCTGATGATATGATCCACAATCAATATTCTCTTATAATTGTCAAATTATGAAAATAAACAATCTATATTCAAATTTTGAAATGTCACTAGCTAATTTTGGTTTGGATAATTCTGCATATGCTCAATACAGACTTTAATTTATGGATGGTAGATAAGAGACCAGAAGATGTACTAGCACTGGGTATTAATTTTAGAAAGCATTATCTGAGGCAAAATCGAAAGTCATGGAAAAGTTCATTAAGAACAGCTTTCTATGATATTTTTTCTATTGCATAAAGAAAATTGTCATTTTAAAAACATGGAGCCTGAATCCAGAGGATGGGGAGAACATGCAGGCATGATCTGCTGAAATTTCCAGGAAGAGGATGTAGAAAGTTGTATATCAATAACCAGAAGAGGTGCATGATTGCTGGAGATCTCTAGTTTAACAGAAGAAGGAAACAGAGAACTTCCCAAAGCAAAGCAGCAGAAGTCCAGTCAGCTTTGCAGGGATGGCTGCCATCTGTAGAACTCTCCCTTGACATTGTGGGGGAGTGACTTCAACACATACAAAAGGAGAACCTTGAAAAATTGGCACTGTACTCTGGGTAATAAGCACCTTAAAGAGAAAAACAAGAGAAGAGAGACAGGAGTAAAACTCAGCAGCAGCAGGAGGAGAGAAACTATAGAACTTATCCTGATAAGCACTTGATTGAAGCAAAGCTGAAATTGCCATTTGAAAGACTCTTGCTGGGTGGCTTGACAACCTCAGATCCTCTGTGAACTATACTCTCTGGAAACCCAGAGCAAGTGTCAAGAATTCATTTCCTGAGATGTCTATACCCTATCCAGTCTTATTTCCTTCACATTTATCCGTCCTTTATTTACTATATTCATTATGGGGAAACCCTTTGATAGTCAATGTTTTTGCATACATCAATCTACTTTTAGTGGCACACTGTGTGTTGAACATCATGCTACCAGCAAAAAGTTACTCATACTACAATTTAGTCCCTTTTAAAACTTGTGAACACTTACATTAAAGGAATGAGTAATTTCTAAAAGGCAGAAAGAAAGAAAGAAAGAAAGAAAGAAAGAAAGAAAGAAAGAAAGA